>NW_027310040.1:0-5000 GCF_047496795.1 Chiloscyllium punctatum
TTAAAAAGAAGAAATCAGTAACCAGAAAAACTTAGAAAAATGTTTAAAAAGAAGAAATGAGTAACCAGGAAAACTTAGAAAAATGTTTAAAAAGAAGAAATCAGTAACCAGAAAAACTTAGAAAAATGGTTAAAAAGAAGAAATGAGTAACCAGGAAAACTTAGAAAAATGTTTAAAAAGAAGAAATGAGTAACCAGGAAAACTTAGAAAAATGTTTAAAAAGAAGAAATCAGTAACCAGAAAAACTTAGAAAAATGTTTAAAAAGAAGAAGTGAGTAACCAGAAAAACTGCGAAAAATGTTTAAAAAGAAGAAATGAGTAACCAGAAAAACTTAGAAAAATGTTTAAAAAGAAGAAATGAGTAACCAGGAAAACTTAGAAAAATGTTTAAAAAGAAGAAATCAGTAACCTGGAAAACTTAGAAAAATGTTTAAAAAGAAGAAGTGAGTAACCAGAAAAACTTAGAAAAATGTTTAAAAAGAAGAAATCAGTAACCAGAAAAACTTAGAAAAATGTTTAAAAAGAAGAAGTGAGTAACCAGAAAAACTTAGAAAAATGTTTAAAAAGAAGAAATCAGTAACCAGAAAAACTGCGAAAAATGTTTAAAAAGAAGAAATGAGTAACCAGGAAAACTTAGAAAAATGTTTAAAAAGAAGAAGTGAGTAACCAGAAAAACTGCGAAAAATGTTTAAAAAGAAGAAATGAGTAACCAGGAAAACTTAGAAAAATGTTTAAAAAGAAGAAGTGAGTAACCAGAAAAACTTAGAAAAATGTCTAAAAAGAAGAAATCAGTAACCAGAAAAACTGCGAAAAATGTTTAAAAAGAAGAAATCAGTAACCTGGAAAACTTAGAAAAATGTTTAAAAAGAAGAAATCAGTAACCAGAAAAACTTAGAAAAATGTTTAAAAAGAAGAAGTGAGTAACCAGAAAAACTTAGAAAAATGTTTAAAAAGAAGAAATCAGTAACCAGAAAAACTTAGAAAAATGTTTAAAAAGAAGAAGTGAGTAACCAGAAAAACTTAGAAAAATGTCTAAAAAGAAGAAATCAGTAACCAGAAAAACTGCGAAAAATGTTTAAAAAGAAGAAATCAGTAACCTGGAAAACTTAGAAAAATGTTTAAAAAGAAGAAATCAGTAACCAGAAAAACTGCGAAAAATGTTTAAAAAGAAGAAATCAGTAACCTGGAAAACTTAGAAAAATGTTTAAAAAGAAGAAATGAGTAACCAGAAAAACTTAGAAAAATGTTTAAAAAGAAGAAATCAGTAACCAGAAAAACTGCGAAAAATGTTTAAAAAGAAGAAATCAGTAACCTGGAAAACTTAGAAAAATGTTTAAAAAGAAGAAATGAGTAACCAGAAAAACTTAGAAAAATGTTTAAAAAGAAGAAGTGAGTAACCAGAAAAACTTAGAAAAATGTTTAAAAAGAAGAAGTGAGTAACCAGAAAAACTTAGAAAAATGTTTAAAAAGAAGAAATCAGTAACCAGAAAAACTTAGAAAAATGTTTAAAAAGAAGAAATCAGTAACCAGAAAAACTTAGAAAAATGTTTAAAAAGAAGAAGTGAGTAACCAGAAAAACTTAGAAAAATGTTTAAAAAGAAGAAATCAGTAACCAGAAAAACTGCGAAAAATGTTTAAAAAGAAGAAATCAGTAACCTGGAAAACTTAGAAAAATGTTTAAAAAGAAGAAGTGAGTAACCAGAAAAACTTAGAAAAATGTTTAAAAAGAAGAAGTGAGTAACCAGAAAAACTTAGAAAAATGTTTAAAAAGAAGAAATCAGTAACCAGAAAAACTTAGAAAAATGTTTAAAAAGAAGAAGTGAGTAACCAGAAAAACTTAGAAAAATGTTTAAAAAGAAGAAATCAGTAACCAGAAAAACTGCGAAAAATGTTTAAAAAGAAGAAATCAGTAACCTGGAAAACTTAGAAAAATGTTTAAAAAGAAGAAATGAGTAACCAGAAAAACTTAGAAAAATGTTTAAAAAGAAGAAATCAGTAACCAGAAAAACTTAGAAAAATGTTTAAAAAGAAGAAATCAGTAACCTGGAAAACTTAGAAAAATGTTTAAAAAGAAGAAATGAGTAACCAGAAAAACTTAGAAAAATGTTTAAAAAGAAGAAATCAGTAACCAGAAAAACTGCGAAAAATGTTTAAAAAGAAGAAATGAGTAACCAGAAAAACTGCGAAAAATGTTTAAAAAGAAGAAATCAGTAACCAGAAAAACTTAGAAAAATGTTTAAAAAGAAGAAGTGAGTAACCAGAAAAACTTAGAAAAATGTTTAAAAAGAAGAAATCAGTAACCAGAAAAACTTGGGAAAAAACACTTAGAAAAATTTTCAGCAAAGTGTGAAAAATATTCTAAGTGTCAGCGGAGGAAAATGCTGAAGCATCGGGAAAGATTCGCAAACCTACGCCGAACATGTGCTCCGAAGTGCCGGAGGAATTGGGTGAGTTGAGCCCGGCAAATGGCCAGCTGTCGTTTTGTGCCTGCAGCCCGAAAACTTTAACTTTGTCTGTCGCGGAAGTCCGGACCGAGGAAAATCCAAACGGTTTTGACCGGACCGAGTTCCAGACCGATGCAGTCAAATTTGGAATTCAGACCCATTCAGTGCCACTTGTAGTTTTTCCGCAGTGAGGTTGGCGGGGTACCCGGAGATATATGGGAACACGATTTTTAGAACAAAATGGCGGCGCGGGACCGTTCTGAAAGGCATCCGAAAAACGGTTCCACGGGCATAGCACTTTAATGACAGGTATGAGTGCATGCCGGAGAGCTCTTGGAAGTCGAATTTTTGACACTTTGTCAATTTTTTGACAGATTTGACAAACTCTTTCTGTCTGTTCTAAGAGTCGGTCAGAGACTTGTGCGGCGGTCTTTTGACACTATTGGAGGGCGGGCAAACCCCACGTTGACTCCGGCCGTCCCTCCACAGGCGCTCGTGTCCAAAATGAAGGCGAGAGACGCGAGTGGCCTGGTTCCCTTGGGTGTTGCCAAGAAGGCTGCGGGCTGACCGTTGCCTGAGCACTCCCTAAAGCCTCTTGTGATGAGAGCAGACCTCGCGTGCCGCACGACCGGCTCTGGGAGTCGTTGGGCCGCTATTTGTGAATAGTCTGGTCCTCCTCTGCCACCCGGACAAGCGCGATGGCTCTGCCGCCCTGCGGTGCTCGTCACCCAGGTTTGGGGAACACGATACTCGTAACAAAAATAAAAGGCGGCTCGGGACCTGCAGGCGAAAGGGGTCCCGTGGTGCTAAGCACGTCGACTTCGGGTCTCGGTGCAAGCCGGAGAGCTCACGGAAGTCTAAAGTTTTCGGCACGTGGTCGAATCTTTTCAAAGGCTTACCCGGCTCTTTCCGTCCATTCTGAGAGTAAGTCAGAGGCCGGTGCGGAGGTCTCTTGACAATCGGAGGGGGTGGTGGCCCTCCGCAGGCGCTCGTGTCGAAAATGAAGGCGAGAGACGCGAGTGGCCTGGTTCCCCTGGGTGTTGCCAGGAAGGCTGCGGGCTGACCCTTGCCTGAGCACTCCCTAAAGCCTCTTGTGATGAGAGCAGACCTCGCGCGCCGCACGACCGGCTCTGGGAGTCGTTGGGCCGCTATCTGTGAATAGTCTGGTCCTCCTCTGCCACCCGGCCAAGTGCGATGGCTCTGCCGCCCTGCGGTGCTTGTCACGCAGGTATGGGGCACACGATGCTCGTAACAGCAAATAAAGGCGGCTCGGGACCTGCAGGCGAAAGGGGTCCCGTGGTGCTTAGCACGCCGACTTCGGGTCTCGGTGCAAGCCGGAGAGCTCACGGAAGTCTAAAGTTTTCGGCACGTGGTCGAATCTTTTGAAAGGCTTACCCGGCTCTTTCCGTCCATTCTGAGAGTCAGTCAGAGGCCGGTGCGGCGGTCTATTGACGACCGGAGGCTCCCATGGGTGTTGCGATGAGGGTGGAGGGCACAGAACCTTGCCTTAGCACTCCCTAATAAAGCCTCTTGTGAAGAGAGCAGACCTCGCGCGCCGCACGACCGGCTCTGGGAGTCGTTGGGCCGCTATCTGTGAATAGTCTGGTCCTCCTCTGCCACCCGGCCAAGTGCGATGGCTCTGCCGCCCTGCGGTGCTTGTCACGCAGGTATGGGGCACACGATGCTCGTAACAGCAAATAAAGGCGGCTCGGGACCTGCAGGCGAAAGGGGTCCCGTGGTGCTTAGCACGTCGACTTCGGGTCTCGGTGCAAGCCGGAGAGCTCACGGAAGTCTAAAGTTTTCGGCACGTGGTCGAATCTTTTGAAAGGCTTACCCGGCTCTTTCCGTCCATTCTGAGCGTCAGTCAGAGGCCGGTGCGGCGGTCTATTGACGACCGGAGGCTCCCATGGGTGTTGCGATGAGGGTGGAGGGCACAGAACCTTGCCTTAGCACTCCCTAATAAAGCCTCTTGTGAAGAGAGCAGACCTCGCGCGCCGCACGACCGGCTCTGGGAGTCGTTGGGCCGCTATCTGTGAATAGTCTGGTCCTCCTCTGCCACCCGGCCAAGTGCGATGGCTCTGCCGCCCTGCGGTGCTTGTCACGCAGGTATGGGGCACACGATGCTCGTAACAGCAAATAAAGGCGGCTCGGGACCTGCAGGCGAAAGGGGTCCCGTGGTGCTTAGCACGTCGACTTCGGGTCTCGGTGCAAGCCGGAGAGCTCACGGAAGTCTAAAGTTTTCGGCACGTGGTCGAATCTTTTGAAAGGCTTACCCGGCTCTTTCCGTCCATTCTGAGAGTCAGTCAGAGGCCGGTGCGGCGGTCTATTGACGACCGGAGGCTCCCATGGGTGTTGCGATGAGGGTGGAGGGCACAGAACCTTGCCTTAGCACTCCCTAATAAAGCCTCTTGTGAAGAGAGCAGACCTCGCGCGCCGCACGACCGGCTCTGGGAGTCGTTGGGCCGCTATCTGTGAATAGTCTGGTCCTCCTCTGCCACCCGGCCAAGTGCGATGGCTCTGCCGCCCTGCGGTGCTTGTCACGCAGGTTTGGGGCAC
>NW_027310040.1:10000-12500 GCF_047496795.1 Chiloscyllium punctatum
CGTGGTCACCGCCAAACCCCCACAACTCGAGCAAGTGAAAAAAAAAGTAACAAATAAGAAAGGATCGTCGGCTTGGGGGTACGCCCGTTTCCGTTTCAACTTGTCTCGCGAGGGTGGTTTCGGGGCCAGCAGGAGAGCTCGTCGGGGTAGCAGGCCCTGCAGCCGTGGTCACCGCCAAACCCCCACAACTCGAGCAAGTGAAAAAAAAAGTAACAAATAAGAAAGGATCGTCGGCTTGGGGGTACGCCCGTTTCCGTTTCAACTTGTCTCGCGAGGGTGGTTTCGGGGCCAGCAGGAGAGCTCGTCGGGGTAGCAGGCCCTGCAGCCGTGGTCACCGCCAAATCCCCACAACTCGAGCAAGTGAAAAAAAAAGTAACAAATAAGAAAGGATCGTCGGCTTGGGGGTACGCCCGTTTCCGTTTCAACTTGTCTCGCGAGGGTGGTTTCGGGGCCAGCAGGAGAGCTCGTCGGGGTAGCAGGCCCTGCAGCCGTGGTCACCGCCAAACCCCCCACAACTGTTGGGCGCCTACCTGCGCGGGGCAGGAGGACACTTTCCGATTTCAAATCTCCGTTTGCCGAGTCCACCCCGAACGCACGCGGGCGGGCGGGTTCGCATCACCCTTCGTCACAAGGGGCGAAGCCCGTTCCACCGTCTCGTCAGTAGTGCCGACCGGTCTGTGATCGACGAGGGGAGCCACACCAGGTCCGGCCCTGCTGCTTGGCGGCACCGCGTCGTCGGGAGCTCGCGACAGACGGAGGGTTTCGGTGTACTCTCCAGCCACGGGAAACGAAGCCGGTGATGCAGGCGCCGGTCCTTCGCTCCCAAATCGGCTGGGTTTACATCGTTGCTATCTAGTCACGCTCCCTTCAAACCCGACGGGGTACCTATTCCCCTCACCCGTCTGTGCGTATACAGCCTCTTTGCACTTGCGGGATGGGGGTGGTGGTTTAAAGACTCTCGAGTTGCCGCCCGTCGGTCTCCGAGCTCCGTGCAGTAGTGATCCCCAGCGAACTGCCAGCAGGGCGAACGAGCGATCCCGCTCTCGGTCGGGGCGCCTGGCGTCGATCGGTGGTCGGTGGCTTGCGGGCAAGCTGCGCTGTGAGTGTGGGAACGAGTATGACGAGCCGTTGCCGCGACTCCCATTCCACCTCGGCGGTGGCTGGGCCGGGCGGGCGTCTGCTCGGGCGAGTGCCGCCCCCGCCTCCTCGCAGGAAGTCCGCTCGCCGACACGCCGCCACGTGCACGCGTCAGTGACGCTGCCGAACCGATGGCCGGTGCCCGTTCCCGCCTCTGCTTTTCCTAGGGCAAAGCTGCTGCACGCCTCGTGATACTCGGCGGGCGACATGGTGGCGGTGATCCTGCCTCCGTCGCTGCGGTGCGTTGGGGCACGCATCGCCTCTTGGGCGCCCTGTCCTCCTCCCCCCAATAGACGTATGTTTCTGCGGGCCGCACCAGGATGGTGCTCCCCACCGCTTCACGCCACCCTGCTCCGCCCGCACGCCGGCGTGCAGGTGGCTGTAGCTCAAGGTGGGGAGCGTATGTGCGGTCCGGGTCGCTTTCCTCTGGCGAGGGAGAGAGACCTAAAACAAACTCAGACAACTCTTGACGGTGGATCACTCGGCTCGTGCGTCGATGACGAACGCAGCTAGCTGCGAGAATTAATGTGAATTGCAGGACACATTGATCATCGACACTTTGAACGCACTTTGCGGCCCCGGGTTCTTCCCGGGGCCACGCCTGTCTGAGGGTCGTTTGGCAATCAATCGCACTCGCCTTGGCTGGCGAGAGCGCGGCTGGGGTGTCGCAGAGGACCCGTCCTCTTTGTCCCCCTAAGTTCAGACTCCGGAGCCCTCCGGCGTCGGAGCGCTTGGCCTTTCCCCCCCACCCTGCACATTCCGTTCGTCAGGCTCGACGCCATCCCCCCGCCGGGGAGCGCGGCCTGGCGTCCGTCTGTGTCGTGGCAGTGGGGCCAGCACGGCTGTCACCGGTCCCAGAATGGCTGTCGGTGGTTCACACTGTGTGTGTGTGCCAACCCTCCTGGTCTTTGGGACACGGAGCTGCCACGAAGTGTTGAGCCTCCAGTGGGGGGTCTGCCTAAGCTCTGCACGTCCGCATTGGGTCCGTCTCTCGGTTGGCTGGCAGTGGAAAGAGTGAAGGGAGCCGCGGAGGTCCGGTGCTGGTGCGCCGCCGGCCTGACCGTGGAGCTCGCCGGTTTGACACGCTGACCCGACTCGATGGTTGATCGATTGAGAGTGCTGGGAGCTGCAGGCCGCCCGCTGCTGCAGCCGCCCGTCTCGTGGTTCGTCCTCGGCCTTAAGTGGCCGGCGGGGCGTCTGATCCTGTCTCCCCTGCTGGCGCCGAGTGCCTGGCCGAGGGAGGAGGTTTTCGTCGAACGCTGTGACTTGGACGGTCGCACGCGCGTGGATCGCTGGCTCTTGGCTCTCCCGTTCAGTCCGCACGTTTTCCGCTCCGTCCTGCCACCGGTCTCGGGAGGTACGG
>NW_027310040.1:22500-35000 GCF_047496795.1 Chiloscyllium punctatum
TTAGAATTTTTTCGGGTTGGTACAAATGAGTAACCACTGACACTTAGAATTTTTTCGAGTCGGTATAAATGAGTAACCACTGACACTTAGAATTTTTTCGGGTTGGTACAAATCAGTAACCACTGACACTTAGAATTTTTTCGAGTCGGTATAAATCAGTAACCACTGACACTTAGAATTTTTTCGAGCCGGTATAAATCAGTAACCACTGACACTTAGAATTTTTTCGAGTTGGTACAAATCAGTAACCACTGACACTTAGAAATTTTTTCGGTAGGTACAAATCAGTAACCACTGACACTTAGAATTTTTTCGGGTTGGTACAAATCAGTAACCACTGACACTTAGAATTTTTTCGAGCCGGTATAAATCAGTAACCACTGACACTTAGAATTTTTTCGAGTTGGTACAAATCAGTAACCACTGACACTTAGAATTTTTTCGGGTTGGTACAAATCAGTAACCACTGACACTTAGAATTTTTTCGAGTCGGTATAAATCAGTAACCACTGACACTTAGAATTTTTTCGAGTCGGTATAAATCAGTAACCACTGACACTTAGAATTTTTTAGGGTCGGTACAAATCAGTAACCACTGACACTTAGAATTTTTTCGAGTCGGTATAAATCAGTAACCACTGACACTTAGAATTTTTTCGAGTTGGTACAAATCAGTAACCACTGACACTTAGAATTTTCTCGAGTCGGTATAAATCAGTAACCACTGACACTTAGAATTTTTTCGGCTCCGTAGAAATCAGTAACCAAGCGCATTTTTGAATTGGTTACTGATTTCTCCGTTCGAGTTGCGGCTGCGGTTGGCTTCAAATAGTGGTGGGGGCTTAATTATCGCCGAGGGGAGCATGTCCCGGTGGTGTGGCCGAGGATGGAGTGCCTTTTGAAGGGGGTGTTTCTGAATTTGGACCCTTTTTGAGTTGCATGGCCGGATGGGTGTGGTTTTGAAGGGTGTGCCTGTCTGGAGTGCCACCGGCGTTGGTGTAAGGCTGAGGGTGGGCGTTCGGTTCCTGGTTAGGGATAGGGAAAGGGTGAGACTTAGCTTTAGTGCTCGTGCCCCCGATTTTGGTAATGTTTGACGCCAATTTTCCAAGGAGGCGAATGCAAGGCTTCAGAGGGACTTTGAGTGTTCGGGGGCGGGGTAGCTCAGCCGGATTTGCCCCGGCGGTTCTGCGGACGGTGTTGACTTCGAGGGCGGACCGGCCCCCGTGTTCAGTCCGAATATCGTGCATTGTTAACGGCGGGAAGTGTTCCGAAAGGGGATGGGATTGAATGTGACTGCTCAAGCCGACTTTGAGACCTGTAACGCGGGTAGCTCAGCCGGGTTTGACCCGGCGGTTCTGCCGACGGTCTCGTCTTCGAGGGGGGAGCGTCCCCCGTGTTCAGGCCGAATTTTGTGCATTTCGAACCGTGGGAAGTGGTCCAAAGGTCGATGGGAGTGAATGTGACTGCTCATACCGACTTTGAGGCTTCTAACCCGGGTAGCTCGGCCGGGTTTGACCCGGCGGTTCTGCCGACGGTCTCGTCTTCGAGGGCGGACCCTCCCCCGTGTACAGGCCGATTTTCATGCATTTCGAACCGTGGGAAGTGGTCCAAAAGCGGATGGGAGTGAACGTGACTGCTCAACCCGACTTTGAGACTTGCGAGCCGGGTAGCGCAGCCGGGTTTGATCCGGCGGTTCTGCCGACGGTCTCGTCTTCGAGGCGGGTGCCTCCCCCGTGTACAGGCCGATTTTCATGCATTTCGAACCGCCGGAAGTGGTCCAAAAGGGGATGGGAGTGAATGTGACTGCTCAAGCCGACTTTGGCGCTTCCGAGCCGGGTAGCTCAGCCGGGTTTGACCCGGCGGTTCTGCCGTCGGTCTCGTCTTCGAGGGGGGAGCGTCCCCCGTGTTCAGGCCGAATATTGTGCATTTCGAACCGTGGGAAGTGGTCCAAAAGGGAATGGGAGTGAACGTGACTGCTCAACCCGACTTTGAGACTTGTAAGCCGGGTAGCTCAGCCGGGTTTGACCCGGCGGTTCTGCCGACGGTCTCGTCTTCGGGGGGGGGGCGCCCACCGTGTACAGGCCGATTTTCATGCATTTCCAACCGTGGGAAGGGGTCCGAAAGGGGATGGGGGTGAAAGTGACTGCTCAACCCGACTTTGAGGCTTCTAACCCGGGTAGCTCAGCCGGGTTTGATCCGGCGGTTCTGCCGACGGTCTCGTCTTCGAGGCGGCTGCCTCCCCCGTGTCCAGGCCGATTTTCATGCATTTCCATCGGCGGGAAGAGGTCCAAACGGGAATGGGATTGAACGTGACTGCTCAAGCCGACTTTGAGACCTGTAACGCGGGTAGCTCAGCCGGGTTTGACCCGGCGGTTCTGGCGACGGTCTCGCCTTCGAGGGGGGAGCGTCCCCCGTGTTCAGGCCGAATTTTGTGCATTTCCATCGGCGGGAAGAGGTCCAAACGGGAATGGGATTGAATGTGACTGCTCAAGCCGACTTTGAGACCTGTAACGCGGGTAGCTCAGCCGGGTTTGACCCGGCGGTTCTGGCGACGGTCTCGCCTTCGAGGGGGGAGCGTCCCCCGTGTTCAGGCCGAATTTTGTGCATTTCCATCGGCGGGAAGAGGTCCAAACGGGAATGGGATTGAATGTGACTGCTCAAGCCGACTTTGAGACCTGTAACGCGGGTAGCTCAGCCGGATTTGACCCGGCGGTTCTGCAGACGGTCTCGTCTTCGAGGGGGGAGCGCCCACCGTGTACAGGCCGATTTTCATGCATTTCCAACCGTGGGAAGGGGTCCGAAAGGGGATGGGGGTGAAAGTGACTGCTCAACCCGACTTTGAGGCTTCTAACCCGGGTAGCTCAGCCGGGTTTGATCCGGCGGTTCTGCCGACGGTCTCGTCATCGAGGGGGGAGACTCCCCCGTGTTCAGGCCGATTTTCATGCATTTCCAACGGTGGGAAGTGGTCCAAAGGTCGATGGGGGTGGACGTGACTGCTCATACCGACTTTGAGACTTGTAAGCCGGGTAGCTCAGCCGGGTTTGACCCGGTGGTTCTGCCGACGGTCTCGTCTTCGAGGGCGGACCCTCCCCCGTGTTCAGGCCGATTTTCATGCATTTCGAAGCGTGGGAAGTGGCCCAAAAGGGAATGGGGGTGGACGTGACTGCTCATACCGACTTTGAGACTTGTAAGCCGGGTAGCTCAGCCGGGTTTGATCCGGCGGTTCTGCCGACGGTCCCGTCTTCGAGGGGGGAGCGCCCACCGTGTACAGGCCGATTTTCATGCATTTCCAACCGTGGGAAGGGGTCCGAAAGGGGATGGGGGTGAAAGTGACTGCTCAACCCGACTTTGAGGCTTCTAACCCGGGTAGCTCAGCCGGGTTTGATCCGGCGGTTCTGCCGACGGTCTCGTCATCGAGGGGGGAGACTCCCCCGTGTTCAGGCCGATTTTCATGCATTTCCAACGGTGGGAAGTGGTCCAAAGGTCGATGGGAGTGAATGTGACTGCTCAACCCGACTTTGAGACTTGTAAGCCGGGTAGGTCGGCCGGGTTTGATCCGGCGGTTCTGCCGACGGTCTCGTCTTCGAGGGCGGACCCTCCCCCGTGTTCAGGCCGATTTTCATGCATTTCGAACCGTGGGAAGTGGTCCAAAAGGGAATGGGGGTGGACGTGACTGCTCATACCGACTTTGAGACTTGTAAGCCGGGTAGCTCGGCCGGGTTTGACCCGGCGGTTCTGCCGACGGTCTTGTCTTCGAGGCGGGTGCCTCCCCCGTGTACAGGCCGATTTTCATGCATTTCCAACCGTGGGAAGTGGTCCAAAAGGGGATGGGAGTGAACGTGACTGCTCAACCCGACTTTGGCGCTTCCGAGCCGGGTAGCTCAGCCGGGTTTGACCCGGCGGTTCTGCCGTCGGTCTCGTCTTCGAGGGGGGAGCGTCCCCCGTGTTCAGGCCGAATATTGTGCATTTCGAACCGTGGGAAGTGGTCCAAAAGGGAATGGGAGTGAACGTGACTGCTCAAGCCGACTTTGGCGCTTCCGAGCCGGGTAGCTCAGCCGGGTTTGATCCGGCGGTTCTGCCGACGGTCTCGTCTTCGGGGCGGCTGCCTCCCCCGTGTCCAGGCCGATTTTCATGCATTTGCAACCGTGGGAAGTGGTCCAAAAGGTCGATGGGAGTGAATGTGACTGCTCAACCCGACTTTGAGACTTGTAAGCCGGGTAGGTCGGCCGGGTTTGATCCGGCGGTTCTGCCGACGGTCTCGTCTTCGAGGGCGGACCCTCCCCCGTGTTCAGGCCGATTTTCATGCATTTCGAACCGTGGGAAGTGGTCCAAAAGGGAATGGGGGTGGACGTGACTGCTCATACCGACTTTGAGACTTGTAAGCCGGGTAGCTCGGCCGGGTTTGACCCGGCGGTTCTGCCGACGGTCTTGTCTTCGAGGCGGGTGCCTCCCCCGTGTACAGGCCGATTTTCATGCATTTCCAACCGTGGGAAGTGGTCCAAAAGGGGATGGGAGTGAACGTGACTGCTCAACCCGACTTTGGCGCTTCCGAGCCGGGTAGCTCAGCCGGGTTTGACCCGGCGGTTCTGCCGTCGGTCTCGTCTTCGAGGGGGGAGCGTCCCCCGTGTTCAGGCCGAATATTGTGCATTTCGAACCGTGGGAAGTGGTCCAAAAGGGAATGGGAGTGAACGTGACTGCTCAAGCCGACTTTGGCGCTTCCGAGCCGGGTAGCTCAGCCGGGTTTGATCCGGCGGTTCTGCCGACGGTCTCGTCTTCGGGGCGGCTGCCTCCCCCGTGTCCAGGCCGATTTTCATGCATTTGCAACCGTGGGAAGTGGTCCAAAAGGTGATGGGAGTGAATGTGACTGCTCAACCCGACTTTGGCGCTTCCGAGCCGGGTAGCTCAGCCGGGTTTGATCCGGCGGTTCTGCCGACGGTCTCGTCTTCGGGGCGGGTGCCTCCCCCGTGTACAGGCCGATTTTCATGCATTTCTATCGGTGGGAAGTGGTCCAAAAGGGAATGGGAGTGAACGTGACTGCTCAACCCGACTTTGGCGCTTCCGAGCCGGGTAGCTCAGCCGGGTTTGACCCGGCGGTTCTGCCGACGGTCTCGCCTTCGCGAGGGGGGCCTCCCCCGTGTACAGGCCGATTTTCATGCATTTCCAACCGTGGGAAGTGGTCCAAAAGGGAATGGGGGTGGACGTGACTGCTCATACCGACTTTGAGACTTGTAAGCCGGGTAGCTCAGCCGGGTTTGATCCTGCGGTTCTGCCGACGGTCTCGTCTTCGAGGGGGGAGCGTCCCCCGTGTTCGGGCCGAATTTTGTGCATTTCGAACCGTGGGAAGTGGTCCAAAAGGGAATGGGGGTGAACGTGACTGCTCAACCCGACTTTGGCGCTTCCGAGCCGGGTAGCTCAGCCGGGTTTGACCCGGCGGTTCTGCCGAGGGTCTCGTCTTCGAGGGGGGAGCGTCCCCCGTGTTCAGGCCGAATTTTGTGCATTTCGAACCGTGGGAAGTGGTCCAAAGGTCGATGGGAGTGAATGTGACTGCTCATACCGACTTTGAGGTTTCTAACCCGGGTAGCTCGGCCGGGTTTGACCCGGCGGTTCTGCCGACGGTCTCGTCTTCGAGGGCGGACCCTCCCCCGTGTACAGGCCGATTTTCATGCATTTCGAACCGTGGGAAGTGGTCCAAAAGCGGATGGGAGTGAACGTGACTGCTCAACCCGACTTTGGCGCTTCCGAGCCGGGTAGCTCAGCCGGGTTTGATCCGGCGGTTCTGCCGACGGTCTCGTCTTCGAGGCGGGTGCCTCCCCCGTGTACAGGCCGATTTTCATGCATTTCGAACCGCCGGAAGTGGTCCAAAAGGGGATGGGAGTGAATGTGACTGCTCAAGCCGACTTTGGCGCTTCCGAGCCGGGTAGCTCAGCCGGGTTTGACCCGGCGGTTCTGCCGACGGTCTCGTCTTCGAGGGGGGAGCGTCCCCCGTGTTCAGGCCGAATTTTGTGCATTTCGAACCGTGGGAAGTGGTCCAAAAGGGAATGGGGGTGAACGTGACTGCTCAACCCGACTTTGGCGCTTCCGAGCCGGGTAGCTCAGCCGGGTTTGACCCGGCGGTTCTGCCGAGGGTCTCGTCTTCGAGGGGGGAGCGTCCCCCGTGTTCAGGCCGAATTTTGTGCATTTCGAACCGTGGGAAGTGGTCCAAAGGTCGATGGGAGTGAATGTGACTGCTCATACCGACTTTGAGGCTTCTAACCCGGGTAGCTCGGCCGGGTTTGACCCGGCGGTTCTGCCGACGGTCTCGTCTTCGAGGGCGGACCCTCCCCCGTGTACAGGCCGATTTTCATGCATTTCGAACCGCCGGAAGTGGTCCAAAAGGGGATGGGAGTGAACGTGACTGCTCAAGCCGACTTTGAGGCTTCTAACCCGGGTAGCTCAGCCGGGTTTGACCCGGCGGTGCTGCCGACGGTCTCGCCTTCGAGAGGGGGCCCTCCCCCGTGTACAGGCCGATTTTCGTGCATTTCTATCGGTGGGAAGTGGTCCAAAGGTCGATGGGAGTGAATGTGACTGCTCAACCCGACTTTGAGGCTTCCGAGCCGGGTAGCTCAGCCGGGTTTGATCCGGCGGTTCTGCCGACGGTCTCGTCTTCGAGGCGGTTGCCTCCCCCGTGTACAGGCCGATTTTCATGCATTTCGAACCGTGGGAAGTGGTCCAAAAGGGGATGGGAGTGAATGTGACTGCTCAAGCCGACTTTGGCGCTTCCGAGCCGGGTAGCTCAGCCGGGTTTGGCCCGGCGGTTCTGCCGACGGTCTCGTCATCGGGGGCGGACCCTCCACCGTGTACAGGCCGATTTTCATGCATTTCGAACCGTGGGAAGTGGTCCAAAAGGGAATGGGGGTGAACGTGACTGCTCATACCGACTTTGAGGCTTCTAACCCGGGTAGCTCGGCCGGGTTTGATCCGGCGGTTCTGCCGACGGTCTCGTCATCGAGGGGGGAGACTCCCCCGTGTTCAGGCCGATTTTCATGCATTTCCAACGGTGGGAAGTGGTCCAAAGGTCGATGGGAGTGAATGTGACTGCTCAACCCGACTTTGAGACTTGTAAGCCGGGTAGGTCGGCCGGGTTTGACCCGGCGGTTCTGCCGACGGTCTCGTCTTCGGGGCGGCTGCCTCCCCCGTGTCCAGGCCGAAGTTCATGCATTTAGAACCGTGGGAAGTGGTCCAAAACGGAATGGGGGTGGACGTGACTGCTCATACCGACTTTGAGACTTGTAAGCCGGGTAGCTCAGCCGGGCTTGATCCGGCGGTTCTGCCGACGGTCTCGTCTTCGAGGCGGGTGCCTCCCCCGTGTACAGGCCGATTTTCATGCATTTCGAACCGCCGGAAGTGGTCCAAAAGGGGATGGGAGTGAATGTGACTGCTCAAGCCGACTTTGGCGCTTCCGAGCCGGGTAGCTCAGCCGGGTTTGACCCGGCGGTTCTGCCGACGGTCTCGTCTTCGGGGCGGGTGCCTCCCCCGTGTACAGGCCGATTTTCATGCATTTCCAACCGTGGGAAGTGGTCCAAAAGGGAATGGGAGTGAACGTGACTGCTCATACCGACTTTGAGACTTGTAAGCCGGGTAGCTCAGCCGGGTTTGACCCGGTGGTTCTGCCGACGGTCTCGTCTTCGAGGGCGGACCCTCCCCCGTGTTCAGGCCGATTTTCATGCATTTCGAAGCGTGGGAAGTGGCCCAAAAGGGAATGGGGGTGGACGTGACTGCTCATACCGACTTTGAGACTTGTAAGCCGGGTAGCTCAGCCGGGTTTGATCCGGCGGTTCTGCCGACGGTCCCGTCTTCGAGGGGGGAGCGCCCACCGTGCCCAGGCCGAATTTCGTGCATTTCTATCGGTGGGAAGTGGTCCAAAAGGGAATGGGAGTGAACGTGACTGCTCAACCCGACTTTGAGACTTGTAAGCCGGGTAGGTCAGCCGGGTTTGACCCGGCGGTTCTGCCGACGGTCTCGTCTTCGGGGCGGGTGCCTCCCCCGTGTACAGGCCGATTTTCATGCATTTCCAACCGTGGGAAGTGGTCCAAAAGGGAATGGGAGTGAACGTGACTGCTCATACCGACTTTGAGACTTGTAAGCCGGGTAGCTCAGCCGGGTTTGACCCGGTGGTTCTGCCGACGGTCTCGTCTTCGAGGGCGGACCCTCCCCCGTGTCCAGGCCGATTTTCATGCATTTCCAACCGTGGGAAGCGGTCCAAAAGGGAATGGGAGTGAACGTGACTGCTCAACCCGACTTTGAGACTTGTAAGCCGGGTAGCTCAGCCGGGTTTGACCCGGCGGTTCTGCCGACGGTCTCGTCTTCGAGGCGGGTGCCTCCCCCGTGTACAGGCCGATTTTCATGCATTTCCCACGGTGGGAACTGGTATCTTTCGTTACGGGGACAAGGGTCTGAAGCGGTGAAGTCAGTAACCGGCATAGTTAAGGAAAGGGTTCGAATTTTCTCAACATTACGAAAAAAGTGAGCAGGGAAGCTAGAGAAGGTGTCAGTGAGTCCCAAACGAGTGAACTGCAAAACTTAGGGAAATGCCCGAAAGCGTTTTAAAGGGTGAAATCGGGAACGAGGAAATGATGGGAAAGTGCCTGAAAGTGCTAAATGAGTAAACAGAAAAACTTAGAAAAATGTTTAAAAAGAAGAAATCAGTAACCAGAAAAACTGCGAAAAATGTTTAAAAAGAAGAAATCAGTAACCTGGAAAACTTAGAAAAATGTTTAAAAAGAAGAAGTGAGTAACCAGAAAAACTTAGAAAAATGTTTAAAAAGAAGAAGTGAGTAACCAGAAAAACTTAGAAAAATGTTTAAAAAGAAGAAATCAGTAACCAGAAAAACTTAGAAAAATGTTTAAAAAGAAGAAATGAGTAACCAGGAAAACTTAGAAAAATGTTTAAAAAGAAGAAATCAGTAACCAGAAAAACTTAGAAAAATGGTTAAAAAGAAGAAATGAGTAACCAGGAAAACTTAGAAAAATGTTTAAAAAGAAGAAATGAGTAACCAGGAAAACTTAGAAAAATGTTTAAAAAGAAGAAATCAGTAACCAGAAAAACTTAGAAAAATGTTTAAAAAGAAGAAGTGAGTAACCAGAAAAACTGCGAAAAATGTTTAAAAAGAAGAAATGAGTAACCAGAAAAACTTAGAAAAATGTTTAAAAAGAAGAAATGAGTAACCAGGAAAACTTAGAAAAATGTTTAAAAAGAAGAAATCAGTAACCTGGAAAACTTAGAAAAATGTTTAAAAAGAAGAAGTGAGTAACCAGAAAAACTTAGAAAAATGTTTAAAAAGAAGAAATCAGTAACCAGAAAAACTTAGAAAAATGTTTAAAAAGAAGAAGTGAGTAACCAGAAAAACTTAGAAAAATGTTTAAAAAGAAGAAATCAGTAACCAGAAAAACTGCGAAAAATGTTTAAAAAGAAGAAATGAGTAACCAGGAAAACTTAGAAAAATGTTTAAAAAGAAGAAGTGAGTAACCAGAAAAACTGCGAAAAATGTTTAAAAAGAAGAAATGAGTAACCAGGAAAACTTAGAAAAATGTTTAAAAAGAAGAAGTGAGTAACCAGAAAAACTTAGAAAAATGTCTAAAAAGAAGAAATCAGTAACCAGAAAAACTGCGAAAAATGTTTAAAAAGAAGAAATCAGTAACCTGGAAAACTTAGAAAAATGTTTAAAAAGAAGAAATCAGTAACCAGAAAAACTTAGAAAAATGTTTAAAAAGAAGAAGTGAGTAACCAGAAAAACTTAGAAAAATGTTTAAAAAGAAGAAATCAGTAACCAGAAAAACTTAGAAAAATGTTTAAAAAGAAGAAGTGAGTAACCAGAAAAACTTAGAAAAATGTCTAAAAAGAAGAAATCAGTAACCAGAAAAACTGCGAAAAATGTTTAAAAAGAAGAAATCAGTAACCTGGAAAACTTAGAAAAATGTTTAAAAAGAAGAAATCAGTAACCAGAAAAACTGCGAAAAATGTTTAAAAAGAAGAAATCAGTAACCTGGAAAACTTAGAAAAATGTTTAAAAAGAAGAAATGAGTAACCAGAAAAACTTAGAAAAATGTTTAAAAAGAAGAAATCAGTAACCAGAAAAACTGCGAAAAATGTTTAAAAAGAAGAAATCAGTAACCTGGAAAACTTAGAAAAATGTTTAAAAAGAAGAAATGAGTAACCAGAAAAACTTAGAAAAATGTTTAAAAAGAAGAAGTGAGTAACCAGAAAAACTTAGAAAAATGTTTAAAAAGAAGAAGTGAGTAACCAGAAAAACTTAGAAAAATGTTTAAAAAGAAGAAATCAGTAACCAGAAAAACTTAGAAAAATGTTTAAAAAGAAGAAATCAGTAACCAGAAAAACTTAGAAAAATGTTTAAAAAGAAGAAGTGAGTAACCAGAAAAACTTAGAAAAATGTTTAAAAAGAAGAAATCAGTAACCAGAAAAACTGCGAAAAATGTTTAAAAAGAAGAAATCAGTAACCTGGAAAACTTAGAAAAATGTTTAAAAAGAAGAAGTGAGTAACCAGAAAAACTTAGAAAAATGTTTAAAAAGAAGAAGTGAGTAACCAGAAAAACTTAGAAAAATGTTTAAAAAGAAGAAATCAGTAACCAGAAAAACTTAGAAAAATGTTTAAAAAGAAGAAGTGAGTAACCAGAAAAACTTAGAAAAATGTTTAAAAAGAAGAAATCAGTAACCAGAAAAACTGCGAAAAATGTTTAAAAAGAAGAAATCAGTAACCTGGAAAACTTAGAAAAATGTTTAAAAAGAAGAAATGAGTAACCAGAAAAACTTAGAAAAATGTTTAAAAAGAAGAAATCAGTAACCAGAAAAACTTAGAAAAATGTTTAAAAAGAAGAAATCAGTAACCTGGAAAACTTAGAAAAATGTTTAAAAAGAAGAAATGAGTAACCAGAAAAACTTAGAAAAATGTTTAAAAAGAAGAAATCAGTAACCAGAAAAACTGCGAAAAATGTTTAAAAAGAAGAAATGAGTAACCAGAAAAACTGCGAAAAATGTTTAAAAAGAAGAAATCAGTAACCAGAAAAACTTAGAAAAATGTTTAAAAAGAAGAAGTGAGTAACCAGAAAAACTTAGAAAAATGTTTAAAAAGAAGAAATCAGTAACCAGAAAAACTTGGGAAAAAACACTTAGAAAAATTTTCAGCAAAGTGTGAAAAATATTCTAAGTGTCAGCGGAGGAAAATGCTGAAGCATCGGGAAAGATTCGCAAACCTACGCCGAACATGTGCTCCGAAGTGCCGGAGGAATTGGGTGAGTTGAGCCCGGCAAATGGCCAGCTGTCGTTTTGTGCCTGCAGCCCGAAAACTTTAACTTTGTCTGTCGCGGAAGTCCGGACCGAGGAAAATCCAAACGGTTTTGACCGGACCGAGTTCCAGACCGATGCAGTCAAATTTGGAATTCAGACCCATTCAGTGCCACTTGTAGTTTTTCCGCAGTGAGGTTGGCGGGGTACCCGGAGATATATGGGAACACGATTTTTAGAACAAAATGGCGGCGCGGGACCGTTCTGAAAGGCATCCGAAAAACGGTTCCACGGGCATAGCACTTTAATGACAGGTATGAGTGCATGCCGGAGAGCTCTTGGAAGTCGAATTTTTGACACTTTGTCAATTTTTTGACAGATTTGACAAACTCTTTCTGTCTGTTCTAAGAGTCGGTCAGAGACTTGTGCGGCGGTCTTTTGACACTATTGGAGGGCGGGCAAACCCCACGTTGACTCCGGCCGTCCCTCCACAGGCGCTCGTGTCCAAAATGAAGGCGAGAGACGCGAGTGGCCTGGTTCCCTTGGGTGTTGCCAAGAAGGCTGCGGGCTGACCGTTGCCTGAGCACTCCCTAAAGCCTCTTGTGATGAGAGCAGACCTCGCGTGCCGCACGACCGGCTCTGGGAGTCGTTGGGCCGCTATTTGTGAATAGTCTGGTCCTCCTCTGCCACCCGGACAAGCGCGATGGCTCTGCCGCCCTGCGGTGCTCGTCACCCAGGTTTGGGGAACACGATACTCGTAACAAAAATAAAAGGCGGCTCGGGACCTGCAGGCGAAAGGGGTCCCGTGGTGCTAAGCACGTCGACTTCGGGTCTCGGTGCAAGCCGGAGAGCTCACGGAAGTCTAAAGTTTTCGGCACGTGGTCGAATCTTTTCAAAGGCTTACCCGGCTCTTTCCGTCCATTCTGAGAGTAAGTCAGAGGCCGGTGCGGAGGTCTCTTGACAATCGGAGGGGGTGGTGGCCCTCCGCAGGCGCTCGTGTCGAAAATGAAGGCGAGAGACGCGAGTGGCCTGGTTCCCCTGGGTGTTGCCAGGAAGGCTGCGGGCTGACCCTTGCCTGAGCACTCCCTAAAGCCTCTTGTGATGAGAGCAGACCTCGCGCGCCGCACGACCGGCTCTGGGAGTCGTTGGGCCGCTATCTGTGAATAGTCTGGTCCTCCTCTGCCACCCGGCCAAGTGCGATGGCTCTGCCGCCCTGCGGTGC
>NW_027310040.1:50000-62500 GCF_047496795.1 Chiloscyllium punctatum
TTTTCGAGTTGGTACAAATCAGTAACCACTGACACTTAGAATTTTTTCGAGTCGGTATAAATCAGTAACCACTGACACTTAGAATTTTTTCGGCTCCGTAGAAATCAGTAACCAAGCGCATTTTTGAATTGGTTACTGATTTCTCCGTTCGAGTTGCGGCTGCGGTTGGCTTCAAATAGTGGTGGGGGCTTAATTATCGCCGAGGGGAGCATGTCCCGGTGGTGTGGCCGAGGATGGAGTGCCTTTTGAAGGGGGTGTTTCTGAATTTGGACCCTTTTTGAGTTGCATGGCCGGATGGGTGTGGTTTTGAAGGGTGTGCCTGTCTGGAGTGCCACCGGCGTTGGTGTAAGGCTGAGGGTGGGCGTTCGGTTCCTGGTTAGGGATAGGGAAAGGGTGAGACTTAGCTTTAGTGCTCGTGCCCCCGATTTTGGTAATGTTTGACGCCAATTTTCCAAGGAGGCGAATGCAAGGCTTCAGAGGGACTTTGAGTGTTCGGGGGCGGGGTAGCTCAGCCGGATTTGCCCCGGCGGTTCTGCGGACGGTGTTGACTTCGAGGGCGGACCGGCCCCCGTGTTCAGTCCGAATATCGTGCATTGTTAACGGCGGGAAGTGTTCCGAAAGGGGATGGGATTGAATGTGACTGCTCAAGCCGACTTTGAGACCTGTAACGCGGGTAGCTCAGCCGGGTTTGACCCGGCGGTTCTGCCGACGGTCTCGTCTTCGAGGGGGGAGCGTCCCCCGTGTTCAGGCCGAATTTTGTGCATTTCGAACCGTGGGAAGTGGTCCAAAGGTCGATGGGAGTGAATGTGACTGCTCATACCGACTTTGAGGCTTCTAACCCGGGTAGCTCGGCCGGGTTTGACCCGGCGGTTCTGCCGACGGTCTCGTCTTCGAGGGCGGACCCTCCCCCGTGTACAGGCCGATTTTCATGCATTTCGAACCGTGGGAAGTGGTCCAAAAGCGGATGGGAGTGAACGTGACTGCTCAACCCGACTTTGAGACTTGCGAGCCGGGTAGCGCAGCCGGGTTTGATCCGGCGGTTCTGCCGACGGTCTCGTCTTCGAGGCGGGTGCCTCCCCCGTGTACAGGCCGATTTTCATGCATTTCGAACCGCCGGAAGTGGTCCAAAAGGGGATGGGAGTGAATGTGACTGCTCAAGCCGACTTTGGCGCTTCCGAGCCGGGTAGCTCAGCCGGGTTTGACCCGGCGGTTCTGCCGTCGGTCTCGTCTTCGAGGGGGGAGCGTCCCCCGTGTTCAGGCCGAATATTGTGCATTTCGAACCGTGGGAAGTGGTCCAAAAGGGAATGGGAGTGAACGTGACTGCTCAACCCGACTTTGAGACTTGTAAGCCGGGTAGCTCAGCCGGGTTTGACCCGGCGGTTCTGCCGACGGTCTCGTCTTCGGGGGGGGGGCGCCCACCGTGTACAGGCCGATTTTCATGCATTTCCAACCGTGGGAAGGGGTCCGAAAGGGGATGGGGGTGAAAGTGACTGCTCAACCCGACTTTGAGGCTTCTAACCCGGGTAGCTCAGCCGGGTTTGATCCGGCGGTTCTGCCGACGGTCTCGTCTTCGAGGCGGCTGCCTCCCCCGTGTCCAGGCCGATTTTCATGCATTTCCATCGGCGGGAAGAGGTCCAAACGGGAATGGGATTGAACGTGACTGCTCAAGCCGACTTTGAGACCTGTAACGCGGGTAGCTCAGCCGGGTTTGACCCGGCGGTTCTGGCGACGGTCTCGCCTTCGAGGGGGGAGCGTCCCCCGTGTTCAGGCCGAATTTTGTGCATTTCCATCGGCGGGAAGAGGTCCAAACGGGAATGGGATTGAATGTGACTGCTCAAGCCGACTTTGAGACCTGTAACGCGGGTAGCTCAGCCGGGTTTGACCCGGCGGTTCTGGCGACGGTCTCGCCTTCGAGGGGGGAGCGTCCCCCGTGTTCAGGCCGAATTTTGTGCATTTCCATCGGCGGGAAGAGGTCCAAACGGGAATGGGATTGAATGTGACTGCTCAAGCCGACTTTGAGACCTGTAACGCGGGTAGCTCAGCCGGATTTGACCCGGCGGTTCTGCCGACGGTCTCGTCTTCGAGGGGGGAGCGCCCACCGTGTACAGGCCGATTTTCATGCATTTCCAACCGTGGGAAGGGGTCCGAAAGGGGATGGGGGTGAAAGTGACTGCTCAACCCGACTTTGAGGCTTCTAACCCGGGTAGCTCAGCCGGGTTTGATCCGGCGGTTCTGCCGACGGTCTCGTCATCGAGGGGGGAGACTCCCCCGTGTTCAGGCCGATTTTCATGCATTTCCAACGGTGGGAAGTGGTCCAAAGGTCGATGGGGGTGGACGTGACTGCTCATACCGACTTTGAGACTTGTAAGCCGGGTAGCTCAGCCGGGTTTGACCCGGTGGTTCTGCCGACGGTCTCGTCTTCGAGGGGGGAGACTCCCCCGTGTTCAGGCCGATTTTCATGCATTTCCAACGGTGGGAAGTGGTCCAAAGGTCGATGGGGGTGAAAGTGACTGCTCAACCCGACTTTGAGGCTTCTAACCCGGGTAGCTCAGCCGGGTTTGATCCGGCGGTTCTGCCGACGGTCTCGTCATCGAGGGGGGAGACTCCCCCGTGTTCAGGCCGATTTTCATGCATTTCCAACGGTGGGAAGTGGTCCAAAGGTCGATGGGAGTGAATGTGACTGCTCAACCCGACTTTGAGACTTGTAAGCCGGGTAGGTCGGCCGGGTTTGATCCGGCGGTTCTGCCGACGGTCTCGTCTTCGAGGGCGGACCCTCCCCCGTGTTCAGGCCGATTTTCATGCATTTCGAACCGTGGGAAGTGGTCCAAAAGGGAATGGGGGTGGACGTGACTGCTCATACCGACTTTGAGACTTGTAAGCCGGGTAGCTCGGCCGGGTTTGACCCGGCGGTTCTGCCGACGGTCTTGTCTTCGAGGCGGGTGCCTCCCCCGTGTACAGGCCGATTTTCATGCATTTCCAACCGTGGGAAGTGGTCCAAAAGGGGATGGGAGTGAACGTGACTGCTCAACCCGACTTTGGCGCTTCCGAGCCGGGTAGCTCAGCCGGGTTTGACCCGGCGGTTCTGCCGTCGGTCTCGTCTTCGAGGGGGGAGCGTCCCCCGTGTTCAGGCCGAATATTGTGCATTTCGAACCGTGGGAAGTGGTCCAAAAGGGAATGGGAGTGAACGTGACTGCTCAAGCCGACTTTGGCGCTTCCGAGCCGGGTAGCTCAGCCGGGTTTGATCCGGCGGTTCTGCCGACGGTCTCGTCTTCGGGGCGGCTGCCTCCCCCGTGTCCAGGCCGATTTTCATGCATTTGCAACCGTGGGAAGTGGTCCAAAAGGTCGATGGGAGTGAATGTGACTGCTCAACCCGACTTTGAGACTTGTAAGCCGGGTAGGTCGGCCGGGTTTGATCCGGCGGTTCTGCCGACGGTCTCGTCTTCGAGGGCGGACCCTCCCCCGTGTTCAGGCCGATTTTCATGCATTTCGAACCGTGGGAAGTGGTCCAAAAGGGAATGGGGGTGGACGTGACTGCTCATACCGACTTTGAGACTTGTAAGCCGGGTAGCTCGGCCGGGTTTGACCCGGCGGTTCTGCCGACGGTCTTGTCTTCGAGGCGGGTGCCTCCCCCGTGTACAGGCCGATTTTCATGCATTTCCAACCGTGGGAAGTGGTCCAAAAGGGGATGGGAGTGAACGTGACTGCTCAACCCGACTTTGGCGCTTCCGAGCCGGGTAGCTCAGCCGGGTTTGACCCGGCGGTTCTGCCGTCGGTCTCGTCTTCGAGGGGGGAGCGTCCCCCGTGTTCAGGCCGAATATTGTGCATTTCGAACCGTGGGAAGTGGTCCAAAAGGGAATGGGAGTGAACGTGACTGCTCAAGCCGACTTTGGCGCTTCCGAGCCGGGTAGCTCAGCCGGGTTTGATCCGGCGGTTCTGCCGACGGTCTCGTCTTCGGGGCGGCTGCCTCCCCCGTGTCCAGGCCGATTTTCATGCATTTGCAACCGTGGGAAGTGGTCCAAAAGGTGATGGGAGTGAATGTGACTGCTCAACCCGACTTTGGCGCTTCCGAGCCGGGTAGCTCAGCCGGGTTTGATCCGGCGGTTCTGCCGACGGTCTCGTCTTCGGGGCGGGTGCCTCCCCCGTGTACAGGCCGATTTTCATGCATTTCTATCGGTGGGAAGTGGTCCAAAAGGGAATGGGAGTGAACGTGACTGCTCAACCCGACTTTGGCGCTTCCGAGCCGGGTAGCTCAGCCGGGTTTGACCCGGCGGTTCTGCCGACGGTCTCGCCTTCGCGAGGGGGGCCTCCCCCGTGTACAGGCCGATTTTCATGCATTTCCAACCGTGGGAAGTGGTCCAAAAGGGAATGGGGGTGGACGTGACTGCTCATACCGACTTTGAGACTTGTAAGCCGGGTAGCTCAGCCGGGTTTGATCCTGCGGTTCTGCCGACGGTCTCGTCTTCGAGGGGGGAGCGTCCCCCGTGTTCGGGCCGAATTTTGTGCATTTCGAACCGTGGGAAGTGGTCCAAAAGGGAATGGGGGTGAACGTGACTGCTCAACCCGACTTTGGCGCTTCCGAGCCGGGTAGCTCAGCCGGGTTTGACCCGGCGGTTCTGCCGAGGGTCTCGTCTTCGAGGGGGGAGCGTCCCCCGTGTTCAGGCCGAATTTTGTGCATTTCGAACCGTGGGAAGTGGTCCAAAGGTCGATGGGAGTGAATGTGACTGCTCATACCGACTTTGAGGTTTCTAACCCGGGTAGCTCGGCCGGGTTTGACCCGGCGGTTCTGCCGACGGTCTCGTCTTCGAGGGCGGACCCTCCCCCGTGTACAGGCCGATTTTCATGCATTTCGAACCGTGGGAAGTGGTCCAAAAGCGGATGGGAGTGAACGTGACTGCTCAACCCGACTTTGGCGCTTCCGAGCCGGGTAGCTCAGCCGGGTTTGATCCGGCGGTTCTGCCGACGGTCTCGTCTTCGAGGCGGGTGCCTCCCCCGTGTACAGGCCGATTTTCATGCATTTCGAACCGCCGGAAGTGGTCCAAAAGGGGATGGGAGTGAATGTGACTGCTCAAGCCGACTTTGGCGCTTCCGAGCCGGGTAGCTCAGCCGGGTTTGACCCGGCGGTTCTGCCGACGGTCTCGTCTTCGAGGGGGGAGCGTCCCCCGTGTTCAGGCCGAATTTTGTGCATTTCGAACCGTGGGAAGTGGTCCAAAAGGGAATGGGGGTGAACGTGACTGCTCAACCCGACTTTGGCGCTTCCGAGCCGGGTAGCTCAGCCGGGTTTGACCCGGCGGTTCTGCCGAGGGTCTCGTCTTCGAGGGGGGAGCGTCCCCCGTGTTCAGGCCGAATTTTGTGCATTTCGAACCGTGGGAAGTGGTCCAAAGGTCGATGGGAGTGAATGTGACTGCTCATACCGACTTTGAGGCTTCTAACCCGGGTAGCTCGGCCGGGTTTGACCCGGCGGTTCTGCCGACGGTCTCGTCTTCGAGGGCGGACCCTCCCCCGTGTACAGGCCGATTTTCATGCATTTCGAACCGCCGGAAGTGGTCCAAAAGGGGATGGGAGTGAACGTGACTGCTCAAGCCGACTTTGAGGCTTCTAACCCGGGTAGCTCAGCCGGGTTTGACCCGGCGGTGCTGCCGACGGTCTCGCCTTCGAGAGGGGGCCCTCCCCCGTGTACAGGCCGATTTTCGTGCATTTCTATCGGTGGGAAGTGGTCCAAAGGTCGATGGGAGTGAATGTGACTGCTCAACCCGACTTTGAGGCTTCCGAGCCGGGTAGCTCAGCCGGGTTTGATCCGGCGGTTCTGCCGACGGTCTCGTCTTCGAGGCGGTTGCCTCCCCCGTGTACAGGCCGATTTTCATGCATTTCGAACCGTGGGAAGTGGTCCAAAAGGGGATGGGAGTGAATGTGACTGCTCAAGCCGACTTTGGCGCTTCCGAGCCGGGTAGCTCAGCCGGGTTTGGCCCGGCGGTTCTGCCGACGGTCTCGTCATCGGGGGCGGACCCTCCACCGTGTACAGGCCGATTTTCATGCATTTCGAACCGTGGGAAGTGGTCCAAAAGGGAATGGGGGTGAACGTGACTGCTCATACCGACTTTGAGGCTTCTAACCCGGGTAGCTCGGCCGGGTTTGATCCGGCGGTTCTGCCGACGGTCTCGTCATCGAGGGGGGAGACTCCCCCGTGTTCAGGCCGATTTTCATGCATTTCCAACGGTGGGAAGTGGTCCAAAGGTCGATGGGAGTGAATGTGACTGCTCAACCCGACTTTGAGACTTGTAAGCCGGGTAGGTCGGCCGGGTTTGACCCGGCGGTTCTGCCGACGGTCTCGTCTTCGGGGCGGCTGCCTCCCCCGTGTCCAGGCCGAAGTTCATGCATTTAGAACCGTGGGAAGTGGTCCAAAACGGAATGGGGGTGGACGTGACTGCTCATACCGACTTTGAGACTTGTAAGCCGGGTAGCTCAGCCGGGCTTGATCCGGCGGTTCTGCCGACGGTCTCGTCTTCGAGGCGGGTGCCTCCCCCGTGTACAGGCCGATTTTCATGCATTTCGAACCGCCGGAAGTGGTCCAAAAGGGGATGGGAGTGAATGTGACTGCTCAAGCCGACTTTGGCGCTTCCGAGCCGGGTAGCTCAGCCGGGTTTGACCCGGCGGTTCTGCCGACGGTCTCGTCTTCGGGGCGGGTGCCTCCCCCGTGTACAGGCCGATTTTCATGCATTTCCAACCGTGGGAAGTGGTCCAAAAGGGAATGGGAGTGAACGTGACTGCTCATACCGACTTTGAGACTTGTAAGCCGGGTAGCTCAGCCGGGTTTGACCCGGTGGTTCTGCCGACGGTCTCGTCTTCGAGGGCGGACCCTCCCCCGTGTTCAGGCCGATTTTCATGCATTTCGAAGCGTGGGAAGTGGCCCAAAAGGGAATGGGGGTGGACGTGACTGCTCATACCGACTTTGAGACTTGTAAGCCGGGTAGCTCAGCCGGGTTTGATCCGGCGGTTCTGCCGACGGTCCCGTCTTCGAGGGGGGAGCGCCCACCGTGCCCAGGCCGAATTTCGTGCATTTCTATCGGTGGGAAGTGGTCCAAAAGGGAATGGGAGTGAACGTGACTGCTCAACCCGACTTTGAGACTTGTAAGCCGGGTAGGTCAGCCGGGTTTGACCCGGCGGTTCTGCCGACGGTCTCGTCTTCGGGGCGGGTGCCTCCCCCGTGTACAGGCCGATTTTCATGCATTTCCAACCGTGGGAAGTGGTCCAAAAGGGAATGGGAGTGAACGTGACTGCTCATACCGACTTTGAGACTTGTAAGCCGGGTAGCTCAGCCGGGTTTGACCCGGTGGTTCTGCCGACGGTCTCGTCTTCGAGGGCGGACCCTCCCCCGTGTCCAGGCCGATTTTCATGCATTTCCAACCGTGGGAAGTGGTCCAAAAGGGAATGGGAGTGAACGTGACTGCTCAACCCGACTTTGAGACTTGTAAGCCGGGTAGCTCAGCCGGGTTTGACCCGGCGGTTCTGCCGACGGTCTCGTCTTCGAGGCGGGTGCCTCCCCCGTGTACAGGCCGATTTTCATGCATTTCCCACGGTGGGAACTGGTATCTTTCGTTACGGGGACAAGGGTCTGAAGCGGTGAAGTCAGTAACCGGCATAGTTAAGGAAAGGGTTCGAATTTTCTCAACATTACGAAAAAAGTGAGCAGGGAAGCTAGAGAAGGTGTCAGTGAGTCCCAAACGAGTGAACTGCAAAACTTAGGGAAATGCCCGAAAGCGTTTTAAAGGGTGAAATCGGGAACGAGGAAATGATGGGAAAGTGCCTGAAAGTGCTAAATGAGTAAACAGAAAAACTTAGAAAAATGTTTAAAAAGAAGAAATCAGTAACCAGAAAAACTGCGAAAAATGTTTAAAAAGAAGAAATCAGTAACCTGGAAAACTTAGAAAAATGTTTAAAAAGAAGAAGTGAGTAACCAGAAAAACTTAGAAAAATGTTTAAAAAGAAGAAGTGAGTAACCAGAAAAACTTAGAAAAATGTTTAAAAAGAAGAAATCAGTAACCAGAAAAACTTAGAAAAATGTTTAAAAAGAAGAAATGAGTAACCAGGAAAACTTAGAAAAATGTTTAAAAAGAAGAAATCAGTAACCAGAAAAACTTAGAAAAATGGTTAAAAAGAAGAAATGAGTAACCAGGAAAACTTAGAAAAATGTTTAAAAAGAAGAAATGAGTAACCAGGAAAACTTAGAAAAATGTTTAAAAAGAAGAAATCAGTAACCAGAAAAACTTAGAAAAATGTTTAAAAAGAAGAAGTGAGTAACCAGAAAAACTGCGAAAAATGTTTAAAAAGAAGAAATGAGTAACCAGAAAAACTTAGAAAAATGTTTAAAAAGAAGAAATGAGTAACCAGGAAAACTTAGAAAAATGTTTAAAAAGAAGAAATCAGTAACCTGGAAAACTTAGAAAAATGTTTAAAAAGAAGAAGTGAGTAACCAGAAAAACTTAGAAAAATGTTTAAAAAGAAGAAATCAGTAACCAGAAAAACTTAGAAAAATGTTTAAAAAGAAGAAGTGAGTAACCAGAAAAACTTAGAAAAATGTTTAAAAAGAAGAAATCAGTAACCAGAAAAACTGCGAAAAATGTTTAAAAAGAAGAAATGAGTAACCAGGAAAACTTAGAAAAATGTTTAAAAAGAAGAAGTGAGTAACCAGAAAAACTGCGAAAAATGTTTAAAAAGAAGAAATGAGTAACCAGGAAAACTTAGAAAAATGTTTAAAAAGAAGAAGTGAGTAACCAGAAAAACTTAGAAAAATGTCTAAAAAGAAGAAATCAGTAACCAGAAAAACTGCGAAAAATGTTTAAAAAGAAGAAATCAGTAACCTGGAAAACTTAGAAAAATGTTTAAAAAGAAGAAATCAGTAACCAGAAAAACTTAGAAAAATGTTTAAAAAGAAGAAGTGAGTAACCAGAAAAACTGCGAAAAATGTTTAAAAAGAAGAAATGAGTAACCAGAAAAACTTAGAAAAATGTTTAAAAAGAAGAAATGAGTAACCAGGAAAACTTAGAAAAATGTTTAAAAAGAAGAAATCAGTAACCTGGAAAACTTAGAAAAATGTTTAAAAAGAAGAAGTGAGTAACCAGAAAAACTTAGAAAAATGTTTAAAAAGAAGAAATCAGTAACCAGAAAAACTTAGAAAAATGTTTAAAAAGAAGAAGTGAGTAACCAGAAAAACTTAGAAAAATGTTTAAAAAGAAGAAATCAGTAACCAGAAAAACTGCGAAAAATGTTTAAAAAGAAGAAATGAGTAACCAGGAAAACTTAGAAAAATGTTTAAAAAGAAGAAGTGAGTAACCAGAAAAACTGCGAAAAATGTTTAAAAAGAAGAAATGAGTAACCAGGAAAACTTAGAAAAATGTTTAAAAAGAAGAAGTGAGTAACCAGAAAAACTTAGAAAAATGTCTGAAAAGAAGAAATCAGTAACCAGAAAAACTGCGAAAAATGTTTAAAAAGAAGAAATCAGTAACCTGGAAAACTTAGAAAAATGTTTAAAAAGAAGAAATCAGTAACCAGAAAAACTTAGAAAAATGTTTAAAAAGAAGAAGTGAGTAACCAGAAAAACTTAGAAAAATGTTTAAAAAGAAGAAATCAGTAACCAGAAAAACTTAGAAAAATGTTTAAAAAGAAGAAGTGAGTAACCAGAAAAACTTAGAAAAATGTCTAAAAAGAAGAAATCAGTAACCAGAAAAACTGCGAAAAATGTTTAAAAAGAAGAAATCAGTAACCTGGAAAACTTAGAAAAATGTTTAAAAAGAAGAAATCAGTAACCAGAAAAACTGCGAAAAATGTTTAAAAAGAAGAAATCAGTAACCTGGAAAACTTAGAAAAATGTTTAAAAAGAAGAAATGAGTAACCAGAAAAACTTAGAAAAATGTTTAAAAAGAAGAAATCAGTAACCAGAAAAACTGCGAAAAATGTTTAAAAAGAAGAAATCAGTAACCTGGAAAACTTAGAAAAATGTTTAAAAAGAAGAAATGAGTAACCAGAAAAACTTAGAAAAATGTTTAAAAAGAAGAAGTGAGTAACCAGAAAAACTTAGAAAAATGTTTAAAAAGAAGAAGTGAGTAACCAGAAAAACTTAGAAAAATGTTTAAAAAGAAGAAATCAGTAACCAGAAAAACTTAGAAAAATGTTTAAAAAGAAGAAATCAGTAACCAGAAAAACTTAGAAAAATGTTTAAAAAGAAGAAGTGAGTAACCAGAAAAACTTAGAAAAATGTTTAAAAAGAAGAAATCAGTAACCAGAAAAACTGCGAAAAATGTTTAAAAAGAAGAAATCAGTAACCTGGAAAACTTAGAAAAATGTTTAAAAAGAAGAAGTGAGTAACCAGAAAAACTTAGAAAAATGTTTAAAAAGAAGAAGTGAGTAACCAGAAAAACTTAGAAAAATGTTTAAAAAGAAGAAATCAGTAACCAGAAAAACTTAGAAAAATGTTTAAAAAGAAGAAGTGAGTAACCAGAAAAACTTAGAAAAATGTTTAAAAAGAAGAAATCAGTAACCAGAAAAACTGCGAAAAATGTTTAAAAAGAAGAAATCAGTAACCTGGAAAACTTAGAAAAATGTTTAAAAAGAAGAAATGAGTAACCAGAAAAACTTAGAAAAATGTTTAAAAAGAAGAAATCAGTAACCAGAAAAACTTAGAAAAATGTTTAAAAAGAAGAAATCAGTAACCTGGAAAACTTAGAAAAATGTTTAAAAAGAAGAAATGAGTAACCAGAAAAACTTAGAAAAATGTTTAAAAAGAAGAAATCAGTAACCAGAAAAACTGCGAAAAATGTTTAAAAAGAAGAAATGAGTAACCAGAAAAACTGCGAAAAATGTTTAAAAAGAAGAAATCAGTAACCAGAAAAACTTAGAAAAATGTTTAAAAAGAAGAAGTGAGTAACCAGAAAAACTTAGAAAAATGTTTAAAAAGAAGAAATCAGTAACCAGAAAAACTTGGGAAAAAACACTTAGAAAAATTTTCAGCAAAGTGTGAAAAATATTCTAAGTGTCAGCGGAGGAAAATGCTGAAGCATCGGGAAAGATTCGCAAACCTACGCCGAACATGTGCTCCGAAGTGCCGGAGGAATTGGGTGAGTTGAGCCCGGCAAATGGCCAGCTGTCGTTTTGTGCCTGCAGCCCGAAAACTTTAACTTTGTCTGTCGCGGAAGTCCGGACCGAGGAAAATCCAAACGGTTTTGACCGGACCGAGTTCCAGACCGATGCAGTCAAATTTGGAATTCAGACCCATTCAGTGCCACTTGTAGTTTTTCCGCAGTGAGGTTGGCGGGGTACCCGGAGATATATGGGAACACGATTTTTAGAACAAAATGGCGGCGCGGGACCGTTCTGAAAGGCATCCGAAAAACGGTTCCACGGGCATAGCACTTTAATGACAGGTATGAGTGCATGCCGGAGAGCTCTTGGAAGTCGAATTTTTGACACTTTGTCAATTTTTTGACAGATTTGACAAACTCTTTCTGTCTGTTCTAAGAGTCGGTCAGAGACTTGTGCGGCGGTCTTTTGACACTATTGGAGGGCGGGCAAACCCCACGTTGACTCCGGCCGTCCCTCCACAGGCGCTCGTGTCCAAAATGAAGGCGAGAGACGCGAGTGGCCTGGTTCCCTTGGGTGTTGCCAAGAAGGCTGCGGGCTGACCGTTGCCTGAGCACTCCCTAAAGCCTCTTGTGATGAGAGCAGACCTCGCGTGCCGCACGACCGGCTCTGGGAGTCGTTGGGCCGCTATTTGTGAATAGTCTGGTCCTCCTCTGCCACCCGGACAAGCGCGATGGCTCTGCCGCCCTGCGGTGCTCGTCACCCAGGTTTGGGGAACACGATACTCGTAACAAAAATAAAAGGCGGCTCGGGACCTGCAGGCGAAAGGGGTCCCGTGGTGCTAAGCACGTCGACTTCGGGTCTCGGTGCAAGCCGGAGAGCTCACGGAAGTCTAAAGTTTTCGGCACGTGGTCGAATCTTTTCAAAGGCTTACCCGGCTCTTTCCGTCCATTCTGAGAGTAAGTCAGAGGCCGGTGCGGAGGTCTCTTGACAATCGGAGGGGGTGGTGGCCCTCCGCAGGCGCTCGTGTCGAAAATGAAGGCGAGAGACGCGAGTGGCCTGGTTCCCCTGGGTGTTGCCAGGAAGGCTGCGGGCTGACCCTTGCCTGAGCACTCCCTAAAGCCTCTTGTGATGAGAGCAGACCTCGCGCGCCGCACGACCGGCTCTGGGAGTCGTTGGGCCGCTATCTGTGAATAGTCTGGTCCTCCTCTGCCACCCGGCCAAGTGCGATGGCTCTGCCGCCCTGCGGTGCTTGTCACGCAGGTATGGGGCACACGATGCTCGTAACAGCAAATAAAGGCGGCTCGGGACCTGCAGGCGAAAGGGGTCCCGTGGTGCTTAGCACGCCGACTTCGGGTCTCGGTGCAAGCCGGAGAGCTCACGGAAGTCTAAAGTTTTCGGCACGTGGTCGAATCTTTTGAAAGGCTTAC
>NW_027310040.1:67500-70000 GCF_047496795.1 Chiloscyllium punctatum
CCGATGGCCGGTCCCCGTTCCCGCCTCTGCTTTTCCTAGGGCAAAGCTGCTGCACGCCTCGTGATACTCCGCGGGCGACATGGTGGCGGTGATCCTGCCTCCGTCGCTGCGGTGCGTTGGGGCACGCATCGCCTCTTGGGCGCCCTGTTTTTTTTCAACCAATAGATGTATGTCTCTGCGGGCCGCACCAGGCTGGTGCTCCCCACAGCTTCACGCCACCCTGCTCCGCCCGCACGCCGGCGTGCAGGTGGCTGCTGCTAAAGGTGGGGAGTGTATGTGCGGTCCGGGTGGCTTTCCTCTGGCGAGGGAGAGACCTTAAGCAAACTCAGAGACAAATCTTGACGGTCGATCACTCGTAAAAATAAAACGTGACAAACTTTGTGTTGGTTCAAGTACGAAAGGATCTCTGTCGGCTTGGGGGTACGCCCGTTTCCGTTTCAACTTGTCTCGCGAGGGTGGTTTCGGGGCCAGCAGGAGAGCTCGTCGGGGTAGCAGGCCCTGCAGCCGTGGTCACCGCCAAACCCCCCCAACTCGAGCAAGTGAAAAAAAAAAGTAACAGGAGCGAAAGCATCTCTGTCGGCTTGGGGGTACGCCCGTTTCCGTTTCAACTTGTCTCGCGAGGGTGGTTTCGGGGCCAGCAGGAGAGCTCGTCGGGGTAGCAGGCCCTGCAGCCGTGGTCACCGCCAAACCCCCACAACTCGAGCAAGTGAAAAAAAAAGTAACAAATAAGAAAGGATCGTCGGCTTGGGGGTACGCCCGTTTCCGTTTCAACTTGTCTCGCGAGGGTGGTTTCGGGGCCAGCAGGAGAGCTCGTCGGGGTAGCAGGCCCTGCAGCCGTGGTCACCGCCAAACCCCCCACAACTGTTGGGCGCCTACCTGCGCGGGGCAGGAGGACACTTTCCGATTTCAAATCTCCGTTTGCCGAGTCCACCCCGAACGCACGCGGGCGGGCGGGTTCGCATCACCCTTCGTCACAAGGGGCGAAGCCCGTTCCACCGTCTCGTCAGTAGTGCCGACCGGTCTGTGATCGACGAGGGGAGCCACACCAGGTCCGGCCCTGCTGCTTGGCGGCACCGCGTCGTCGGGAGCTCGCGACAGACGGAGGGTTTCGGTGTACTCTCCAGCCACGGGAAACGAAGCCGGTGATGCAGGCGCCGGTCCTTCGCTCCCAAATCGGCTGGGTTTACATCGTTGCTATCTAGTCACGCTCCCTTCAAACCCGACGGGGTACCTATTCCCCTCACCCGTCTGTGCGTATACAGCCTCTTTGCACTTGCGGGATGGGGGTGGTGGTTTAAAGACTCTCGAGTTGCCGCCCGTCGGTCTCCGAGCTCCGTGCAGTAGTGATCCCCAGCGAACTGCCAGCAGGGCGAACGAGCGATCCCGCTCTCGGTCGGGGCGCCTGGCGTCGATCGGTGGTCGGTGGCTTGCGGGCAAGCTGCGCTGTGAGTGTGGGAACGAGTATGACGAGCCGTTGCCGCGACTCCCATTCCACCTCGGCGGTGGCTGGGCCGGGCGGGCGTCTGCTCGGGCGAGTGCCGCCCCCGCCTCCTCGCAGGAAGTCCGCTCGCCGACACGCCGCCACGTGCACGCGTCAGTGACGCTGCCGAACCGATGGCCGGTGCCCGTTCCCGCCTCTGCTTTTCCTAGGGCAAAGCTGCTGCACGCCTCGTGATACTCGGCGGGCGACATGGTGGCGGTGATCCTGCCTCCGTCGCTGCGGTGCGTTGGGGCACGCATCGCCTCTTGGGCGCCCTGTCCTCCTCCCCCCAATAGACGTATGTTTCTGCGGGCCGCACCAGGATGGTGCTCCCCACCGCTTCACGCCACCCTGCTCCGCCCGCACGCCGGCGTGCAGGTGGCTGTAGCTCAAGGTGGGGAGCGTATGTGCGGTCCGGGTCGCTTTCCTCTGGCGAGGGAGAGAGACCTAAAACAAACTCAGACAACTCTTGACGGTGGATCACTCGGCTCGTGCGTCGATGACGAACGCAGCTAGCTGCGAGAATTAATGTGAATTGCAGGACACATTGATCATCGACACTTTGAACGCACTTTGCGGCCCCGGGTTCTTCCCGGGGCCACGCCTGTCTGAGGGTCGTTTGGCAATCAATCGCACTCGCCTTGGCTGGCGAGAGCGCGGCTGGGGTGTCGCAGAGGACCCGTCCTCTTTGTCCCCCTAAGTTCAGACTCCGGAGCCCTCCGGCGTCGGAGCGCTTGGCCTTTCCCCCCCACCCTGCACATTCCGTTCGTCAGGCTCGACGCCATCCCCCCGCCGGGGAGCGCGGCCTGGCGTCCGTCTGTGTCGTGGCAGTGGGGCCAGCACGGCTGTCACCGGTCCCAGAATGGCTGTCGGTGGTTCACACTGTGTGTGTGTGCCAACCCTCCTGGTCTTTGGGACACGGAGCTGCCACGAAGTGTTGAGCCTCCAGTGGGGGGTCTGCCTAAGCTCTGCACGTCCGCATTGGGTCCGTCTCTCGGTTGGCTGGCAGTGGAAAGAGTG
>NW_027310040.1:80000-90000 GCF_047496795.1 Chiloscyllium punctatum
ACAGGCCGATTTTCATGCATTTCCAACCGTGGGAAGGGGTCCGAAAGGGGATGGGGGTGAAAGTGACTGCTCAACCCGACTTTGAGGCTTCTAACCCGGGTAGCTCAGCCGGGTTTGATCCGGCGGTTCTGCCGACGGTCTCGTCTTCGAGGCGGCTGCCTCCCCCGTGTCCAGGCCGATTTTCATGCATTTCCATCGGCGGGAAGAGGTCCAAACGGGAATGGGATTGAACGTGACTGCTCAAGCCGACTTTGAGACCTGTAACGCGGGTAGCTCAGCCGGGTTTGACCCGGCGGTTCTGGCGACGGTCTCGCCTTCGAGGGGGGAGCGTCCCCCGTGTTCAGGCCGAATTTTGTGCATTTCCATCGGCGGGAAGAGGTCCAAACGGGAATGGGATTGAATGTGACTGCTCAAGCCGACTTTGAGACCTGTAACGCGGGTAGCTCAGCCGGGTTTGACCCGGCGGTTCTGGCGACGGTCTCGCCTTCGAGGGGGGAGCGTCCCCCGTGTTCAGGCCGAATTTTGTGCATTTCCATCGGCGGGAAGAGGTCCAAACGGGAATGGGATTGAATGTGACTGCTCAAGCCGACTTTGAGACCTGTAACGCGGGTAGCTCAGCCGGATTTGACCCGGCGGTTCTGCAGACGGTCTCGTCTTCGAGGGGGGAGCGCCCACCGTGTACAGGCCGATTTTCATGCATTTCCAACCGTGGGAAGGGGTCCGAAAGGGGATGGGGGTGAAAGTGACTGCTCAACCCGACTTTGAGGCTTCTAACCCGGGTAGCTCAGCCGGGTGTGATCCGGCGGTTCTGCCGACGGTCTCGTCATCGAGGGGGGAGACTCCCCCGTGTTCAGGCCGATTTTCATGCATTTCCAACGGTGGGAAGTGGTCCAAAGGTCGATGGGGGTGGACGTGACTGCTCATACCGACTTTGAGACTTGTAAGCCGGGTAGCTCAGCCGGGTTTGACCCGGTGGTTCTGCCGACGGTCTCGTCTTCGAGGGCGGACCCTCCCCCGTGTTCAGGCCGATTTTCATGCATTTCGAAGCGTGGGAAGTGGCCCAAAAGGGAATGGGGGTGGACGTGACTGCTCATACCGACTTTGAGACTTGTAAGCCGGGTAGCTCAGCCGGGTTTGATCCGGCGGTTCTGCCGACGGTCCCGTCTTCGAGGGGGGAGCGCCCACCGTGTACAGGCCGATTTTCATGCATTTCCAACCGTGGGAAGGGGTCCGAAAGGGGATGGGGGTGAAAGTGACTGCTCAACCCGACTTTGAGGCTTCTAACCCGGGTAGCTCAGCCGGGTTTGATCCGGCGGTTCTGCCGACGGTCTCGTCATCGAGGGGGGAGACTCCCCCGTGTTCAGGCCGATTTTCATGCATTTCCAACGGTGGGAAGTGGTCCAAAGGTCGATGGGAGTGAATGTGACTGCTCAACCCGACTTTGAGACTTGTAAGCCGGGTAGGTCGGCCGGGTTTGATCCGGCGGTTCTGCCGACGGTCTCGTCTTCGAGGGCGGACCCTCCCCCGTGTTCAGGCCGATTTTCATGCATTTCGAACCGTGGGAAGTGGTCCAAAAGGGAATGGGGGTGGACGTGACTGCTCATACCGACTTTGAGACTTGTAAGCCGGGTAGCTCGGCCGGGTTTGACCCGGCGGTTCTGCCGACGGTCTTGTCTTCGAGGCGGGTGCCTCCCCCGTGTACAGGCCGATTTTCATGCATTTCCAACCGTGGGAAGTGGTCCAAAAGGGGATGGGAGTGAACGTGACTGCTCAACCCGACTTTGGCGCTTCCGAGCCGGGTAGCTCAGCCGGGTTTGACCCGGCGGTTCTGCCGTCGGTCTCGTCTTCGAGGGGGGAGCGTCCCCCGTGTTCAGGCCGAATATTGTGCATTTCGAACCGTGGGAAGTGGTCCAAAAGGGAATGGGAGTGAACGTGACTGCTCAAGCCGACTTTGGCGCTTCCGAGCCGGGTAGCTCAGCCGGGTTTGATCCGGCGGTTCTGCCGACGGTCTCGTCTTCGGGGCGGCTGCCTCCCCCGTGTCCAGGCCGATTTTCATGCATTTGCAACCGTGGGAAGTGGTCCAAAAGGTCGATGGGAGTGAATGTGACTGCTCAACCCGACTTTGAGACTTGTAAGCCGGGTAGGTCGGCCGGGTTTGATCCGGCGGTTCTGCCGACGGTCTCGTCTTCGAGGGCGGACCCTCCCCCGTGTTCAGGCCGATTTTCATGCATTTCGAACCGTGGGAAGTGGTCCAAAAGGGAATGGGGGTGGACGTGACTGCTCATACCGACTTTGAGACTTGTAAGCCGGGTAGCTCGGCCGGGTTTGACCCGGCGGTTCTGCCGACGGTCTTGTCTTCGAGGCGGGTGCCTCCCCCGTGTACAGGCCGATTTTCATGCATTTCCAACCGTGGGAAGTGGTCCAAAAGGGGATGGGAGTGAACGTGACTGCTCAACCCGACTTTGGCGCTTCCGAGCCGGGTAGCTCAGCCGGGTTTGACCCGGCGGTTCTGCCGTCGGTCTCGTCTTCGAGGGGGGAGCGTCCCCCGTGTTCAGGCCGAATATTGTGCATTTCGAACCGTGGGAAGTGGTCCAAAAGGGAATGGGAGTGAACGTGACTGCTCAAGCCGACTTTGGCGCTTCCGAGCCGGGTAGCTCAGCCGGGTTTGATCCGGCGGTTCTGCCGACGGTCTCGTCTTCGGGGCGGCTGCCTCCCCCGTGTCCAGGCCGATTTTCATGCATTTGCAACCGTGGGAAGTGGTCCAAAAGGTGATGGGAGTGAATGTGACTGCTCAACCCGACTTTGGCGCTTCCGAGCCGGGTAGCTCAGCCGGGTTTGATCCGGCGGTTCTGCCGACGGTCTCGTCTTCGGGGCGGGTGCCTCCCCCGTGTACAGGCCGATTTTCATGCATTTCTATCGGTGGGAAGTGGTCCAAAAGGGAATGGGAGTGAACGTGACTGCTCAACCCGACTTTGGCGCTTCCGAGCCGGGTAGCTCAGCCGGGTTTGACCCGGCGGTTCTGCCGACGGTCTCGCCTTCGCGAGGGGGGCCTCCCCCGTGTACAGGCCGATTTTCATGCATTTCCAACCGTGGGAAGTGGTCCAAAAGGGAATGGGGGTGGACGTGACTGCTCATACCGACTTTGAGACTTGTAAGCCGGGTAGCTCAGCCGGGTTTGATCCTGCGGTTCTGCCGACGGTCTCGTCTTCGAGGGGGGAGCGTCCCCCGTGTTCGGGCCGAATTTTGTGCATTTCGAACCGTGGGAAGTGGTCCAAAAGGGAATGGGGGTGAACGTGACTGCTCAACCCGACTTTGGCGCTTCCGAGCCGGGTAGCTCAGCCGGGTTTGACCCGGCGGTTCTGCCGAGGGTCTCGTCTTCGAGGGGGGAGCGTCCCCCGTGTTCAGGCCGAATTTTGTGCATTTCGAACCGTGGGAAGTGGTCCAAAGGTCGATGGGAGTGAATGTGACTGCTCATACCGACTTTGAGGTTTCTAACCCGGGTAGCTCGGCCGGGTTTGACCCGGCGGTTCTGCCGACGGTCTCGTCTTCGAGGGCGGACCCTCCCCCGTGTACAGGCCGATTTTCATGCATTTCGAACCGTGGGAAGTGGTCCAAAAGCGGATGGGAGTGAACGTGACTGCTCAACCCGACTTTGGCGCTTCCGAGCCGGGTAGCTCAGCCGGGTTTGATCCGGCGGTTCTGCCGACGGTCTCGTCTTCGAGGCGGGTGCCTCCCCCGTGTACAGGCCGATTTTCATGCATTTCGAACCGCCGGAAGTGGTCCAAAAGGGGATGGGAGTGAATGTGACTGCTCAAGCCGACTTTGGCGCTTCCGAGCCGGGTAGCTCAGCCGGGTTTGACCCGGCGGTTCTGCCGACGGTCTCGTCTTCGAGGGGGGAGCGTCCCCCGTGTTCAGGCCGAATTTTGTGCATTTCGAACCGTGGGAAGTGGTCCAAAAGGGAATGGGGGTGAACGTGACTGCTCAACCCGACTTTGGCGCTTCCGAGCCGGGTAGCTCAGCCGGGTTTGACCCGGCGGTTCTGCCGAGGGTCTCGTCTTCGAGGGGGGAGCGTCCCCCGTGTTCAGGCCGAATTTTGTGCATTTCGAACCGTGGGAAGTGGTCCAAAGGTCGATGGGAGTGAATGTGACTGCTCATACCGACTTTGAGGCTTCTAACCCGGGTAGCTCGGCCGGGTTTGACCCGGCGGTTCTGCCGACGGTCTCGTCTTCGAGGGCGGACCCTCCCCCGTGTACAGGCCGATTTTCATGCATTTCGAACCGCCGGAAGTGGTCCAAAAGGGGATGGGAGTGAACGTGACTGCTCAAGCCGACTTTGAGGCTTCTAACCCGGGTAGCTCAGCCGGGTTTGACCCGGCGGTGCTGCCGACGGTCTCGCCTTCGAGAGGGGGCCCTCCCCCGTGTACAGGCCGATTTTCGTGCATTTCTATCGGTGGGAAGTGGTCCAAAGGTCGATGGGAGTGAATGTGACTGCTCAACCCGACTTTGAGGCTTCCGAGCCGGGTAGCTCAGCCGGGTTTGATCCGGCGGTTCTGCCGACGGTCTCGTCTTCGAGGCGGTTGCCTCCCCCGTGTACAGGCCGATTTTCATGCATTTCGAACCGTGGGAAGTGGTCCAAAAGGGGATGGGAGTGAATGTGACTGCTCAAGCCGACTTTGGCGCTTCCGAGCCGGGTAGCTCAGCCGGGTTTGGCCCGGCGGTTCTGCCGACGGTCTCGTCATCGGGGGCGGACCCTCCACCGTGTACAGGCCGATTTTCATGCATTTCGAACCGTGGGAAGTGGTCCAAAAGGGAATGGGGGTGAACGTGACTGCTCATACCGACTTTGAGGCTTCTAACCCGGGTAGCTCGGCCGGGTTTGATCCGGCGGTTCTGCCGACGGTCTCGTCATCGAGGGGGGAGACTCCCCCGTGTTCAGGCCGATTTTCATGCATTTCCAACGGTGGGAAGTGGTCCAAAGGTCGATGGGAGTGAATGTGACTGCTCAACCCGACTTTGAGACTTGTAAGCCGGGTAGGTCGGCCGGGTTTGACCCGGCGGTTCTGCCGACGGTCTCGTCTTCGGGGCGGCTGCCTCCCCCGTGTCCAGGCCGAAGTTCATGCATTTAGAACCGTGGGAAGTGGTCCAAAACGGAATGGGGGTGGACGTGACTGCTCATACCGACTTTGAGACTTGTAAGCCGGGTAGCTCAGCCGGGCTTGATCCGGCGGTTCTGCCGACGGTCTCGTCTTCGAGGCGGGTGCCTCCCCCGTGTACAGGCCGATTTTCATGCATTTCGAACCGCCGGAAGTGGTCCAAAAGGGGATGGGAGTGAATGTGACTGCTCAAGCCGACTTTGGCGCTTCCGAGCCGGGTAGCTCAGCCGGGTTTGACCCGGCGGTTCTGCCGACGGTCTCGTCTTCGGGGCGGGTGCCTCCCCCGTGTACAGGCCGATTTTCATGCATTTCCAACCGTGGGAAGTGGTCCAAAAGGGAATGGGAGTGAACGTGACTGCTCATACCGACTTTGAGACTTGTAAGCCGGGTAGCTCAGCCGGGTTTGACCCGGTGGTTCTGCCGACGGTCTCGTCTTCGAGGGCGGACCCTCCCCCGTGTTCAGGCCGATTTTCATGCATTTCGAAGCGTGGGAAGTGGCCCAAAAGGGAATGGGGGTGGACGTGACTGCTCATACCGACTTTGAGACTTGTAAGCCGGGTAGCTCAGCCGGGTTTGATCCGGCGGTTCTGCCGACGGTCCCGTCTTCGAGGGGGGAGCGCCCACCGTGCCCAGGCCGAATTTCGTGCATTTCTATCGGTGGGAAGTGGTCCAAAAGGGAATGGGAGTGAACGTGACTGCTCAACCCGACTTTGAGACTTGTAAGCCGGGTAGGTCAGCCGGGTTTGACCCGGCGGTTCTGCCGACGGTCTCGTCTTCGGGGCGGGTGCCTCCCCCGTGTACAGGCCGATTTTCATGCATTTCCAACCGTGGGAAGTGGTCCAAAAGGGAATGGGAGTGAACGTGACTGCTCATACCGACTTTGAGACTTGTAAGCCGGGTAGCTCAGCCGGGTTTGACCCGGTGGTTCTGCCGACGGTCTCGTCTTCGAGGGCGGACCCTCCCCCGTGTCCAGGCCGATTTTCATGCATTTCCAACCGTGGGAAGCGGTCCAAAAGGGAATGGGAGTGAACGTGACTGCTCAACCCGACTTTGAGACTTGTAAGCCGGGTAGCTCAGCCGGGTTTGACCCGGCGGTTCTGCCGACGGTCTCGTCTTCGAGGCGGGTGCCTCCCCCGTGTACAGGCCGATTTTCATGCATTTCCCACGGTGGGAACTGGTATCTTTCGTTACGGGGACAAGGGTCTGAAGCGGTGAAGTCAGTAACCGGCATAGTTAAGGAAAGGGTTCGAATTTTCTCAACATTACGAAAAAAGTGAGCAGGGAAGCTAGAGAAGGTGTCAGTGAGTCCCAAACGAGTGAACTGCAAAACTTAGGGAAATGCCCGAAAGCGTTTTAAAGGGTGAAATCGGGAACGAGGAAATGATGGGAAAGTGCCTGAAAGTGCTAAATGAGTAAACAGAAAAACTTAGAAAAATGTTTAAAAAGAAGAAATCAGTAACCAGAAAAACTGCGAAAAATGTTTAAAAAGAAGAAATCAGTAACCTGGAAAACTTAGAAAAATGTTTAAAAAGAAGAAGTGAGTAACCAGAAAAACTTAGAAAAATGTTTAAAAAGAAGAAGTGAGTAACCAGAAAAACTTAGAAAAATGTTTAAAAAGAAGAAATCAGTAACCAGAAAAACTTAGAAAAATGTTTAAAAAGAAGAAATGAGTAACCAGGAAAACTTAGAAAAATGTTTAAAAAGAAGAAATCAGTAACCAGAAAAACTTAGAAAAATGTTTAAAAAGAAGAAATGAGTAACCAGGAAAACTTAGAAAAATGTTTAAAAAGAAGAAATCAGTAACCAGAAAAACTTAGAAAAATGTTTAAAAAGAAGAAGTGAGTAACCAGAAAAACTGCGAAAAATGTTTAAAAAGAAGAAATGAGTAACCAGAAAAACTTAGAAAAATGTTTAAAAAGAAGAAATGAGTAACCAGGAAAACTTAGAAAAATGTTTAAAAAGAAGAAATCAGTAACCTGGAAAACTTAGAAAAATGTTTAAAAAGAAGAAGTGAGTAACCAGAAAAACTTAGAAAAATGTTTAAAAAGAAGAAATCAGTAACCAGAAAAACTTAGAAAAATGTTTAAAAAGAAGAAGTGAGTAACCAGAAAAACTTAGAAAAATGTTTAAAAAGAAGAAATCAGTAACCAGAAAAACTGCGAAAAATGTTTAAAAAGAAGAAATGAGTAACCAGGAAAACTTAGAAAAATGTTTAAAAAGAAGAAGTGAGTAACCAGAAAAACTGCGAAAAATGTTTAAAAAGAAGAAATGAGTAACCAGGAAAACTTAGAAAAATGTTTAAAAAGAAGAAGTGAGTAACCAGAAAAACTTAGAAAAATGTCTAAAAAGAAGAAATCAGTAACCAGAAAAACTGCGAAAAATGTTTAAAAAGAAGAAATCAGTAACCTGGAAAACTTAGAAAAATGTTTAAAAAGAAGAAATCAGTAACCAGAAAAACTTAGAAAAATGTTTAAAAAGAAGAAGTGAGTAACCAGAAAAACTTAGAAAAATGTTTAAAAAGAAGAAATCAGTAACCAGAAAAACTTAGAAAAATGTTTAAAAAGAAGAAGTGAGTAACCAGAAAAACTTAGAAAAATGTCTAAAAAGAAGAAATCAGTAACCAGAAAAACTGCGAAAAATGTTTAAAAAGAAGAAATCAGTAACCTGGAAAACTTAGAAAAATGTTTAAAAAGAAGAAATCAGTAACCAGAAAAACTGCGAAAAATGTTTAAAAAGAAGAAATCAGTAACCTGGAAAACTTAGAAAAATGTTTAAAAAGAAGAAATGAGTAACCAGAAAAACTTAGAAAAATGTTTAAAAAGAAGAAATCAGTAACCAGAAAAACTGCGAAAAATGTTTAAAAAGAAGAAATCAGTAACCTGGAAAACTTAGAAAAATGTTTAAAAAGAAGAAATGAGTAACCAGAAAAACTTAGAAAAATGTTTAAAAAGAAGAAGTGAGTAACCAGAAAAACTTAGAAAAATGTTTAAAAAGAAGAAGTGAGTAACCAGAAAAACTTAGAAAAATGTTTAAAAAGAAGAAATCAGTAACCAGAAAAACTTAGAAAAATGTTTAAAAAGAAGAAATCAGTAACCAGAAAAACTTAGAAAAATGTTTAAAAAGAAGAAGTGAGTAACCAGAAAAACTTAGAAAAATGTTTAAAAAGAAGAAATCAGTAACCAGAAAAACTGCGAAAAATGTTTAAAAAGAAGAAATCAGTAACCTGGAAAACTTAGAAAAATGTTTAAAAAGAAGAAGTGAGTAACCAGAAAAACTTAGAAAAATGTTTAAAAAGAAGAAGTGAGTAACCAGAAAAACTTAGAAAAATGTTTAAAAAGAAGAAATCAGTAACCAGAAAAACTTAGAAAAATGTTTAAAAAGAAGAAGTGAGTAACCAGAAAAACTTAGAAAAATGTTTAAAAAGAAGAAATCAGTAACCAGAAAAACTGCGAAAAATGTTTAAAAAGAAGAAATCAGTAACCTGGAAAACTTAGAAAAATGTTTAAAAAGAAGAAATGAGTAACCAGAAAAACTTAGAAAAATGTTTAAAAAGAAGAAATCAGTAACCAGAAAAACTTAGAAAAATGTTTAAAAAGAAGAAATCAGTAACCTGGAAAACTTAGAAAAATGTTTAAAAAGAAGAAATGAGTAACCAGAAAAACTTAGAAAAATGTTTAAAAAGAAGAAATCAGTAACCAGAAAAACTGCGAAAAATGTTTAAAAAGAAGAAATGAGTAACCAGAAAAACTGCGAAAAATGTTTAAAAAGAAGAAATCAGTAACCAGAAAAACTTAGAAAAATGTTTAAAAAGAAGAAGTGAGTAACCAGAAAAACTTAGAAAAATGTTTAAAAAGAAGAAATCAGTAACCAGAAAAACTTGGGAAAAAACACTTAGAAAAATTTTCAGCAAAGTGTGAAAAATATTCTAAGTGTCAGCGGAGGAAAATGCTGAAGCATCGGGAAAGATTCGCAAACCTACGCCGAACATGTGCTCCGAAGTGCCGGAGGAATTGGGTGAGTTGAGCCCGGCAAATGGCCAGCTGTCGTTTTGTGCCTGCAGCCCGAAAACTTTAACTTTGTCTGTCGCGGAAGTCCGGACCGAGGAAAATCCAAACGGTTTTGACCGGACCGAGTTCCAGACCGATGCAGTCAAATTTGGAATTCAGACCCATTCAGTGCCACTTGTAGTTTTTCCGCAGTGAGGTTGGCGGGGTACCCGGAGATATATGGGAACACGATTTTTAGAACAAAATGGCGGCGCGGGACCGTTCTGAAAGGCATCCGAAAAACGGTTCCACGGGCATAGCACTTTAATGACAGGTATGAGTGCATGCCGGAGAGCTCTTGGAAGTCGAATTTTTGACACTTTGTCAATTTTTTGACAGATTTGACAAACTCTTTCTGTCTGTTCTAAGAGTCGGTCAGAGACTTGTGCGGCGGTCTTTTGACACTATTGGAGGGCGGGCAAACCCCACGTTGACTCCGGCCGTCCCTCCACAGGCGCTCGTGTCCAAAATGAAGGCGAGAGACGCGAGTGGCCTGGTTCCCTTGGGTGTTGCCAAGAAGGCTGCGGGCTGACCGTTGCCTGAGCACTCCCTAAAGCCTCTTGTGATGAGAGCAGACCTCGCGTGCCGCACGACCGGCTCTGGGAGTCGTTGGGCCGCTATTTGTGAATAGTCTGGTCCTCCTCTGCCACCCGGACAAGCGCGATGGCTCTGCCGCCCTGCGGTGCTCGTCACCCAGGTTTGGGGAACACGATACTCGTAACAAAAATAAAAGGCGGCTCGGGACCTGCAGGCGAAAGGGGTCCCGTGGTGCTAAGCACGTCGACTTCGGGTCTCGGTGCAA
>NW_027310040.1:110000-122500 GCF_047496795.1 Chiloscyllium punctatum
TTTCTCCGTTCGAGTTGCGGCTGCGGTTGGCTTCAAATAGTGGTGGGGGCTTAATTATCGCCGAGGGGAGCATGTCCCGGTGGTGTGGCCGAGGATGGAGTGCCTTTTGAAGGGGGTGTTTCTGAATTTGGACCCTTTTTGAGTTGCATGGCCGGATGGGTGTGGTTTTGAAGGGTGTGCCTGTCTGGAGTGCCACCGGCGTTGGTGTAAGGCTGAGGGTGGGCGTTCGGTTCCTGGTTAGGGATAGGGAAAGGGTGAGACTTAGCTTTAGTGCTCGTGCCCCCGATTTTGGTAATGTTTGACGCCAATTTTCCAAGGAGGCGAATGCAAGGCTTCAGAGGGACTTTGAGTGTTCGGGGGCGGGGTAGCTCAGCCGGATTTGCCCCGGCGGTTCTGCGGACGGTGTTGACTTCGAGGGCGGACCGGCCCCCGTGTTCAGTCCGAATATCGTGCATTGTTAACGGCGGGAAGTGTTCCGAAAGGGGATGGGATTGAATGTGACTGCTCAAGCCGACTTTGAGACCTGTAACGCGGGTAGCTCAGCCGGGTTTGACCCGGCGGTTCTGCCGACGGTCTCGTCTTCGAGGGGGGAGCGTCCCCCGTGTTCAGGCCGAATTTTGTGCATTTCGAACCGTGGGAAGTGGTCCAAAGGTCGATGGGAGTGAATGTGACTGCTCATACCGACTTTGAGGCTTCTAACCCGGGTAGCTCGGCCGGGTTTGACCCGGCGGTTCTGCCGACGGTCTCGTCTTCGAGGGCGGACCCTCCCCCGTGTACAGGCCGATTTTCATGCATTTCGAACCGTGGGAAGTGGTCCAAAAGCGGATGGGAGTGAACGTGACTGCTCAACCCGACTTTGAGACTTGCGAGCCGGGTAGCGCAGCCGGGTTTGATCCGGCGGTTCTGCCGACGGTCTCGTCTTCGAGGCGGGTGCCTCCCCCGTGTACAGGCCGATTTTCATGCATTTCGAACCGCCGGAAGTGGTCCAAAAGGGGATGGGAGTGAATGTGACTGCTCAAGCCGACTTTGGCGCTTCCGAGCCGGGTAGCTCAGCCGGGTTTGACCCGGCGGTTCTGCCGTCGGTCTCGTCTTCGAGGGGGGAGCGTCCCCCGTGTTCAGGCCGAATATTGTGCATTTCGAACCGTGGGAAGTGGTCCAAAAGGGAATGGGAGTGAACGTGACTGCTCAACCCGACTTTGAGACTTGTAAGCCGGGTAGCTCAGCCGGGTTTGACCCGGCGGTTCTGCCGACGGTCTCGTCTTCGGGGGGGGGGCGCCCACCGTGTACAGGCCGATTTTCATGCATTTCCAACCGTGGGAAGGGGTCCGAAAGGGGATGGGGGTGAAAGTGACTGCTCAACCCGACTTTGAGGCTTCTAACCCGGGTAGCTCAGCCGGGTTTGATCCGGCGGTTCTGCCGACGGTCTCGTCTTCGAGGCGGCTGCCTCCCCCGTGTCCAGGCCGATTTTCATGCATTTCCATCGGCGGGAAGAGGTCCAAACGGGAATGGGATTGAACGTGACTGCTCAAGCCGACTTTGAGACCTGTAACGCGGGTAGCTCAGCCGGGTTTGACCCGGCGGTTCTGGCGACGGTCTCGCCTTCGAGGGGGGAGCGTCCCCCGTGTTCAGGCCGAATTTTGTGCATTTCCATCGGCGGGAAGAGGTCCAAACGGGAATGGGATTGAATGTGACTGCTCAAGCCGACTTTGAGACCTGTAACGCGGGTAGCTCAGCCGGGTTTGACCCGGCGGTTCTGGCGACGGTCTCGCCTTCGAGGGGGGAGCGTCCCCCGTGTTCAGGCCGAATTTTGTGCATTTCCATCGGCGGGAAGAGGTCCAAACGGGAATGGGATTGAATGTGACTGCTCAAGCCGACTTTGAGACCTGTAACGCGGGTAGCTCAGCCGGATTTGACCCGGCGGTTCTGCAGACGGTCTCGTCTTCGAGGGGGGAGCGCCCACCGTGTACAGGCCGATTTTCATGCATTTCCAACCGTGGGAAGGGGTCCGAAAGGGGATGGGGGTGAAAGTGACTGCTCAACCCGACTTTGAGGCTTCTAACCCGGGTAGCTCAGCCGGGTTTGATCCGGCGGTTCTGCCGACGGTCTCGTCATCGAGGGGGGAGACTCCCCCGTGTTCAGGCCGATTTTCATGCATTTCCAACGGTGGGAAGTGGTCCAAAGGTCGATGGGGGTGGACGTGACTGCTCATACCGACTTTGAGACTTGTAAGCCGGGTAGCTCAGCCGGGTTTGACCCGGTGGTTCTGCCGACGGTCTCGTCTTCGAGGGCGGACCCTCCCCCGTGTTCAGGCCGATTTTCATGCATTTCGAAGCGTGGGAAGTGGCCCAAAAGGGAATGGGGGTGGACGTGACTGCTCATACCGACTTTGAGACTTGTAAGCCGGGTAGCTCAGCCGGGTTTGATCCGGCGGTTCTGCCGACGGTCCCGTCTTCGAGGGGGGAGCGCCCACCGTGTACAGGCCGATTTTCATGCATTTCCAACCGTGGGAAGGGGTCCGAAAGGGGATGGGGGTGAAAGTGACTGCTCAACCCGACTTTGAGGCTTCTAACCCGGGTAGCTCAGCCGGGTTTGATCCGGCGGTTCTGCCGACGGTCTCGTCATCGAGGGGGGAGACTCCCCCGTGTTCAGGCCGATTTTCATGCATTTCCAACGGTGGGAAGTGGTCCAAAGGTCGATGGGAGTGAATGTGACTGCTCAACCCGACTTTGAGACTTGTAAGCCGGGTAGGTCGGCCGGGTTTGATCCGGCGGTTCTGCCGACGGTCTCGTCTTCGAGGGCGGACCCTCCCCCGTGTTCAGGCCGATTTTCATGCATTTCGAACCGTGGGAAGTGGTCCAAAAGGGAATGGGGGTGGACGTGACTGCTCATACCGACTTTGAGACTTGTAAGCCGGGTAGCTCGGCCGGGTTTGACCCGGCGGTTCTGCCGACGGTCTTGTCTTCGAGGCGGGTGCCTCCCCCGTGTACAGGCCGATTTTCATGCATTTCCAACCGTGGGAAGTGGTCCAAAAGGGGATGGGAGTGAACGTGACTGCTCAACCCGACTTTGGCGCTTCCGAGCCGGGTAGCTCAGCCGGGTTTGACCCGGCGGTTCTGCCGTCGGTCTCGTCTTCGAGGGGGGAGCGTCCCCCGTGTTCAGGCCGAATATTGTGCATTTCGAACCGTGGGAAGTGGTCCAAAAGGGAATGGGAGTGAACGTGACTGCTCAAGCCGACTTTGGCGCTTCCGAGCCGGGTAGCTCAGCCGGGTTTGATCCGGCGGTTCTGCCGACGGTCTCGTCTTCGGGGCGGCTGCCTCCCCCGTGTCCAGGCCGATTTTCATGCATTTGCAACCGTGGGAAGTGGTCCAAAAGGTCGATGGGAGTGAATGTGACTGCTCAACCCGACTTTGAGACTTGTAAGCCGGGTAGGTCGGCCGGGTTTGATCCGGCGGTTCTGCCGACGGTCTCGTCTTCGAGGGCGGACCCTCCCCCGTGTTCAGGCCGATTTTCATGCATTTCGAACCGTGGGAAGTGGTCCAAAAGGGAATGGGGGTGGACGTGACTGCTCATACCGACTTTGAGACTTGTAAGCCGGGTAGCTCGGCCGGGTTTGACCCGGCGGTTCTGCCGACGGTCTTGTCTTCGAGGCGGGTGCCTCCCCCGTGTACAGGCCGATTTTCATGCATTTCCAACCGTGGGAAGTGGTCCAAAAGGGGATGGGAGTGAACGTGACTGCTCAACCCGACTTTGGCGCTTCCGAGCCGGGTAGCTCAGCCGGGTTTGACCCGGCGGTTCTGCCGTCGGTCTCGTCTTCGAGGGGGGAGCGTCCCCCGTGTTCAGGCCGAATATTGTGCATTTCGAACCGTGGGAAGTGGTCCAAAAGGGAATGGGAGTGAACGTGACTGCTCAAGCCGACTTTGGCGCTTCCGAGCCGGGTAGCTCAGCAGGGTTTGATCCGGCGGTTCTGCCGACGGTCTCGTCTTCGGGGCGGCTGCCTCCCCCGTGTCCAGGCCGATTTTCATGCATTTGCAACCGTGGGAAGTGGTCCAAAAGGTGATGGGAGTGAATGTGACTGCTCAACCCGACTTTGGCGCTTCCGAGCCGGGTAGCTCAGCCGGGTTTGATCCGGCGGTTCTGCCGACGGTCTCGTCTTCGGGGCGGGTGCCTCCCCCGTGTACAGGCCGATTTTCATGCATTTCTATCGGTGGGAAGTGGTCCAAAAGGGAATGGGAGTGAACGTGACTGCTCAACCCGACTTTGGCGCTTCCGAGCCGGGTAGCTCAGCCGGGTTTGACCCGGCGGTTCTGCCGACGGTCTCGCCTTCGCGAGGGGGGCCTCCCCCGTGTACAGGCCGATTTTCATGCATTTCCAACCGTGGGAAGTGGTCCAAAAGGGAATGGGGGTGGACGTGACTGCTCATACCGACTTTGAGACTTGTAAGCCGGGTAGCTCAGCCGGGTTTGATCCTGCGGTTCTGCCGACGGTCTCGTCTTCGAGGGGGGAGCGTCCCCCGTGTTCGGGCCGAATTTTGTGCATTTCGAACCGTGGGAAGTGGTCCAAAAGGGAATGGGGGTGAACGTGACTGCTCAACCCGACTTTGGCGCTTCCGAGCCGGGTAGCTCAGCCGGGTTTGACCCGGCGGTTCTGCCGAGGGTCTCGTCTTCGAGGGGGGAGCGTCCCCCGTGTTCAGGCCGAATTTTGTGCATTTCGAACCGTGGGAAGTGGTCCAAAGGTCGATGGGAGTGAATGTGACTGCTCATACCGACTTTGAGGTTTCTAACCCGGGTAGCTCGGCCGGGTTTGACCCGGCGGTTCTGCCGACGGTCTCGTCTTCGAGGGCGGACCCTCCCCCGTGTACAGGCCGATTTTCATGCATTTCGAACCGTGGGAAGTGGTCCAAAAGCGGATGGGAGTGAACGTGACTGCTCAACCCGACTTTGGCGCTTCCGAGCCGGGTAGCTCAGCCGGGTTTGATCCGGCGGTTCTGCCGACGGTCTCGTCTTCGAGGCGGGTGCCTCCCCCGTGTACAGGCCGATTTTCATGCATTTCGAACCGCCGGAAGTGGTCCAAAAGGGGATGGGAGTGAATGTGACTGCTCAAGCCGACTTTGGCGCTTCCGAGCCGGGTAGCTCAGCCGGGTTTGACCCGGCGGTTCTGCCGACGGTCTCGTCTTCGAGGGGGGAGCGTCCCCCGTGTTCAGGCCGAATTTTGTGCATTTCGAACCGTGGGAAGTGGTCCAAAAGGGAATGGGGGTGAACGTGACTGCTCAACCCGACTTTGGCGCTTCCGAGCCGGGTAGCTCAGCCGGGTTTGACCCGGCGGTTCTGCCGAGGGTCTCGTCTTCGAGGGGGGAGCGTCCCCCGTGTTCAGGCCGAATTTTGTGCATTTCGAACCGTGGGAAGTGGTCCAAAGGTCGATGGGAGTGAATGTGACTGCTCATACCGACTTTGAGGCTTCTAACCCGGGTAGCTCGGCCGGGTTTGACCCGGCGGTTCTGCCGACGGTCTCGTCTTCGAGGGCGGACCCTCCCCCGTGTACAGGCCGATTTTCATGCATTTCGAACCGCCGGAAGTGGTCCAAAAGGGGATGGGAGTGAACGTGACTGCTCAAGCCGACTTTGAGGCTTCTAACCCGGGTAGCTCAGCCGGGTTTGACCCGGCGGTGCTGCCGACGGTCTCGCCTTCGAGAGGGGGCCCTCCCCCGTGTACAGGCCGATTTTCGTGCATTTCTATCGGTGGGAAGTGGTCCAAAGGTCGATGGGAGTGAATGTGACTGCTCAACCCGACTTTGAGGCTTCCGAGCCGGGTAGCTCAGCCGGGTTTGATCCGGCGGTTCTGCCGACGGTCTCGTCTTCGAGGCGGTTGCCTCCCCCGTGTACAGGCCGATTTTCATGCATTTCGAACCGTGGGAAGTGGTCCAAAAGGGGATGGGAGTGAATGTGACTGCTCAAGCCGACTTTGGCGCTTCCGAGCCGGGTAGCTCAGCCGGGTTTGGCCCGGCGGTTCTGCCGACGGTCTCGTCATCGGGGGCGGACCCTCCACCGTGTACAGGCCGATTTTCATGCATTTCGAACCGTGGGAAGTGGTCCAAAAGGGAATGGGGGTGAACGTGACTGCTCATACCGACTTTGAGGCTTCTAACCCGGGTAGCTCGGCCGGGTTTGATCCGGCGGTTCTGCCGACGGTCTCGTCATCGAGGGGGGAGACTCCCCCGTGTTCAGGCCGATTTTCATGCATTTCCAACGGTGGGAAGTGGTCCAAAGGTCGATGGGAGTGAATGTGACTGCTCAACCCGACTTTGAGACTTGTAAGCCGGGTAGGTCGGCCGGGTTTGACCCGGCGGTTCTGCCGATGGTCTCGTCTTCGGGGCGGCTGCCTCCCCCGTGTCCAGGCCGAAGTTCATGCATTTAGAACCGTGGGAAGTGGTCCAAAACGGAATGGGGGTGGACGTGACTGCTCATACCGACTTTGAGACTTGTAAGCCGGGTAGCTCAGCCGGGCTTGATCCGGCGGTTCTGCCGACGGTCTCGTCTTCGAGGCGGGTGCCTCCCCCGTGTACAGGCCGATTTTCATGCATTTCGAACCGCCGGAAGTGGTCCAAAAGGGGATGGGAGTGAATGTGACTGCTCAAGCCGACTTTGGCGCTTCCGAGCCGGGTAGCTCAGCCGGGTTTGACCCGGCGGTTCTGCCGACGGTCTCGTCTTCGGGGCGGGTGCCTCCCCCGTGTACAGGCCGATTTTCATGCATTTCCAACCGTGGGAAGTGGTCCAAAAGGGAATGGGAGTGAACGTGACTGCTCATACCGACTTTGAGACTTGTAAGCCGGGTAGCTCAGCCGGGTTTGACCCGGTGGTTCTGCCGACGGTCTCGTCTTCGAGGGCGGACCCTCCCCCGTGTTCAGGCCGATTTTCATGCATTTCGAAGCGTGGGAAGTGGCCCAAAAGGGAATGGGGGTGGACGTGACTGCTCATACCGACTTTGAGACTTGTAAGCCGGGTAGCTCAGCCGGGTTTGATCCGGCGGTTCTGCCGACGGTCCCGTCTTCGAGGGGGGAGCGCCCACCGTGCCCAGGCCGAATTTCGTGCATTTCTATCGGTGGGAAGTGGTCCAAAAGGGAATGGGAGTGAACGTGACTGCTCAACCCGACTTTGAGACTTGTAAGCCGGGTAGGTCAGCCGGGTTTGACCCGGCGGTTCTGCCGACGGTCTCGTCTTCGGGGCGGGTGCCTCCCCCGTGTACAGGCCGATTTTCATGCATTTCCAACCGTGGGAAGTGGTCCAAAAGGGAATGGGAGTGAACGTGACTGCTCATACCGACTTTGAGACTTGTAAGCCGGGTAGCTCAGCCGGGTTTGACCCGGTGGTTCTGCCGACGGTCTCGTCTTCGAGGGCGGACCCTCCCCCGTGTCCAGGCCGATTTTCATGCATTTCCAACCGTGGGAAGTGGTCCAAAAGGGAATGGGAGTGAACGTGACTGCTCAACCCGACTTTGAGACTTGTAAGCCGGGTAGCTCAGCCGGGTTTGACCCGGCGGTTCTGCCGACGGTCTCGTCTTCGAGGCGGGTGCCTCCCCCGTGTACAGGCCGATTTTCATGCATTTCCCACGGTGGGAACTGGTATCTTTCGTTACGGGGACAAGGGTCTGAAGCGGTGAAGTCAGTAACCGGCATAGTTAAGGAAAGGGTTCGAATTTTCTCAACATTACGAAAAAAGTGAGCAGGGAAGCTAGAGAAGGTGTCAGTGAGTCCCAAACGAGTGAACTGCAAAACTTAGGGAAATGCCCGAAAGCGTTTTAAAGGGTGAAATCGGGAACGAGGAAATGATGGGAAAGTGCCTGAAAGTGCTAAATGAGTAAACAGAAAAACTTAGAAAAATGTTTAAAAAGAAGAAATCAGTAACCAGAAAAACTGCGAAAAATGTTTAAAAAGAAGAAATCAGTAACCTGGAAAACTTAGAAAAATGTTTAAAAAGAAGAAGTGAGTAACCAGAAAAACTTAGAAAAATGTTTAAAAAGAAGAAGTGAGTAACCAGAAAAACTTAGAAAAATGTTTAAAAAGAAGAAATCAGTAACCAGAAAAACTTAGAAAAATGTTTAAAAAGAAGAAATGAGTAACCAGGAAAACTTAGAAAAATGTTTAAAAAGAAGAAATCAGTAACCAGAAAAACTTAGAAAAATGGTTAAAAAGAAGAAATGAGTAACCAGGAAAACTTAGAAAAATGTTTAAAAAGAAGAAATGAGTAACCAGGAAAACTTAGAAAAATGTTTAAAAAGAAGAAATCAGTAACCAGAAAAACTTAGAAAAATGTTTAAAAAGAAGAAGTGAGTAACCAGAAAAACTGCGAAAAATGTTTAAAAAGAAGAAATGAGTAACCAGAAAAACTTAGAAAAATGTTTAAAAAGAAGAAATGAGTAACCAGGAAAACTTAGAAAAATGTTTAAAAAGAAGAAATCAGTAACCTGGAAAACTTAGAAAAATGTTTAAAAAGAAGAAGTGAGTAACCAGAAAAACTTAGAAAAATGTTTAAAAAGAAGAAATCAGTAACCAGAAAAACTTAGAAAAATGTTTAAAAAGAAGAAGTGAGTAACCAGAAAAACTTAGAAAAATGTTTAAAAAGAAGAAATCAGTAACCAGAAAAACTGCGAAAAATGTTTAAAAAGAAGAAATGAGTAACCAGGAAAACTTAGAAAAATGTTTAAAAAGAAGAAGTGAGTAACCAGAAAAACTGCGAAAAATGTTTAAAAAGAAGAAATGAGTAACCAGGAAAACTTAGAAAAATGTTTAAAAAGAAGAAGTGAGTAACCAGAAAAACTTAGAAAAATGTCTAAAAAGAAGAAATCAGTAACCAGAAAAACTGCGAAAAATGTTTAAAAAGAAGAAATCAGTAACCTGGAAAACTTAGAAAAATGTTTAAAAAGAAGAAATCAGTAACCAGAAAAACTTAGAAAAATGTTTAAAAAGAAGAAGTGAGTAACCAGAAAAACTTAGAAAAATGTTTAAAAAGAAGAAATCAGTAACCAGAAAAACTTAGAAAAATGTTTAAAAAGAAGAAGTGAGTAACCAGAAAAACTTAGAAAAATGTCTAAAAAGAAGAAATCAGTAACCAGAAAAACTGCGAAAAATGTTTAAAAAGAAGAAATCAGTAACCTGGAAAACTTAGAAAAATGTTTAAAAAGAAGAAATCAGTAACCAGAAAAACTGCGAAAAATGTTTAAAAAGAAGAAATCAGTAACCTGGAAAACTTAGAAAAATGTTTAAAAAGAAGAAATGAGTAACCAGAAAAACTTAGAAAAATGTTTAAAAAGAAGAAATCAGTAACCAGAAAAACTGCGAAAAATGTTTAAAAAGAAGAAATCAGTAACCTGGAAAACTTAGAAAAATGTTTAAAAAGAAGAAATGAGTAACCAGAAAAACTTAGAAAAATGTTTAAAAAGAAGAAGTGAGTAACCAGAAAAACTTAGAAAAATGTTTAAAAAGAAGAAGTGAGTAACCAGAAAAACTTAGAAAAATGTTTAAAAAGAAGAAATCAGTAACCAGAAAAACTTAGAAAAATGTTTAAAAAGAAGAAATCAGTAACCAGAAAAACTTAGAAAAATGTTTAAAAAGAAGAAGTGAGTAACCAGAAAAACTTAGAAAAATGTTTAAAAAGAAGAAATCAGTAACCAGAAAAACTGCGAAAAATGTTTAAAAAGAAGAAATCAGTAACCTGGAAAACTTAGAAAAATGTTTAAAAAGAAGAAGTGAGTAACCAGAAAAACTTAGAAAAATGTTTAAAAAGAAGAAGTGAGTAACCAGAAAAACTTAGAAAAATGTTTAAAAAGAAGAAATCAGTAACCAGAAAAACTTAGAAAAATGTTTAAAAAGAAGAAGTGAGTAACCAGAAAAACTTAGAAAAATGTTTAAAAAGAAGAAATCAGTAACCAGAAAAACTGCGAAAAATGTTTAAAAAGAAGAAATCAGTAACCTGGAAAACTTAGAAAAATGTTTAAAAAGAAGAAATGAGTAACCAGAAAAACTTAGAAAAATGTTTAAAAAGAAGAAATCAGTAACCAGAAAAACTTAGAAAAATGTTTAAAAAGAAGAAATCAGTAACCTGGAAAACTTAGAAAAATGTTTAAAAAGAAGAAATGAGTAACCAGAAAAACTTAGAAAAATGTTTAAAAAGAAGAAATCAGTAACCAGAAAAACTGCGAAAAATGTTTAAAAAGAAGAAATGAGTAACCAGAAAAACTGCGAAAAATGTTTAAAAAGAAGAAATCAGTAACCAGAAAAACTTAGAAAAATGTTTAAAAAGAAGAAGTGAGTAACCAGAAAAACTTAGAAAAATGTTTAAAAAGAAGAAATCAGTAACCAGAAAAACTTGGGAAAAAACACTTAGAAAAATTTTCAGCAAAGTGTGAAAAATATTCTAAGTGTCAGCGGAGGAAAATGCTGAAGCATCGGGAAAGATTCGCAAACCTACGCCGAACATGTGCTCCGAAGTGCCGGAGGAATTGGGTGAGTTGAGCCCGGCAAATGGCCAGCTGTCGTTTTGTGCCTGCAGCCCGAAAACTTTAACTTTGTCTGTCGCGGAAGTCCGGACCGAGGAAAATCCAAACGGTTTTGACCGGACCGAGTTCCAGACCGATGCAGTCAAATTTGGAATTCAGACCCATTCAGTGCCACTTGTAGTTTTTCCGCAGTGAGGTTGGCGGGGTACCCGGAGATATATGGGAACACGATTTTTAGAACAAAATGGCGGCGCGGGACCGTTCTGAAAGGCATCCGAAAAACGGTTCCACGGGCATAGCACTTTAATGACAGGTATGAGTGCATGCCGGAGAGCTCTTGGAAGTCGAATTTTTGACACTTTGTCAATTTTTTGACAGATTTGACAAACTCTTTCTGTCTGTTCTAAGAGTCGGTCAGAGACTTGTGCGGCGGTCTTTTGACACTATTGGAGGGCGGGCAAACCCCACGTTGACTCCGGCCGTCCCTCCACAGGCGCTCGTGTCCAAAATGAAGGCGAGAGACGCGAGTGGCCTGGTTCCCTTGGGTGTTGCCAAGAAGGCTGCGGGCTGACCGTTGCCTGAGCACTCCCTAAAGCCTCTTGTGATGAGAGCAGACCTCGCGTGCCGCACGACCGGCTCTGGGAGTCGTTGGGCCGCTATTTGTGAATAGTCTGGTCCTCCTCTGCCACCCGGACAAGCGCGATGGCTCTGCCGCCCTGCGGTGCTCGTCACCCAGGTTTGGGGAACACGATACTCGTAACAAAAATAAAAGGCGGCTCGGGACCTGCAGGCGAAAGGGGTCCCGTGGTGCTAAGCACGTCGACTTCGGGTCTCGGTGCAAGCCGGAGAGCTCACGGAAGTCTAAAGTTTTCGGCACGTGGTCGAATCTTTTCAAAGGCTTACCCGGCTCTTTCCGTCCATTCTGAGAGTAAGTCAGAGGCCGGTGCGGAGGTCTCTTGACAATCGGAGGGGGTGGTGGCCCTCCGCAGGCGCTCGTGTCGAAAATGAAGGCGAGAGACGCGAGTGGCCTGGTTCCCCTGGGTGTTGCCAGGAAGGCTGCGGGCTGACCCTTGCCTGAGCACTCCCTAAAGCCTCTTGTGATGAGAGCAGACCTCGCGCGCCGCACGACCGGCTCTGGGAGTCGTTGGGCCGCTATCTGTGAATAGTCTGGTCCTCCTCTGCCACCCGGCCAAGTGCGATGGCTCTGCCGCCCTGCGGTGCTTGTCACGCAGGTATGGGGCACACGATGCTCGTAACAGCAAATAAAGGCGGCTCGGGACCTGCAGGCGAAAGGGGTCCCGTGGTGCTTAGCACGCCGACTTCGGGTCTCGGTGCAAGCCGGAGAGCTCACGGAAGTCTAAAGTTTTCGGCACGTGGTCGAATCTTTTGAAAGGCTTACCCGGCTCTTTCCGTCCATTCTGAGAGTCAGTCAGAGGCCGGTGCGGCGGTCTATTGACGACCGGAGGCTCCCATGGGTGTTGCGATGAGGGTGGAGGGCACAGAACCTTGCCTTAGCACTCCCTAATAAAGCCTCTTGTGAAGAGAGCAGACCTCGCGCGCCGCACGACCGGCTCTGGGAGTCGTTGGGCCGCTATCTGTGAATAGTCTGGTCCTCCTCTGCCACCCGGCCAAGTGCGATGGCTCTGCCGCCCTGCGGTGCTTGTCACGCAGGTATGGGGCACACGATGCTCGTAACAGCAAATAAAGGCGGCTCGGGACCTGCAGGCGAAAGGGGTCCCGTGGTGCTTAGCACGTCGACTTCGGGTCTCGGTGCAAGCCGGAGAGCTCACGGAAGTCTAAAGTTTTCGGCACGTGGTCGAATCTTTTGAAAGGCTTACCCGGCTCTTTCCGTCCATTCTGAGCGTCAGTCAGAGGCCGGTGCGGCGGTCTATTGACGACCGGAGGCTCCCATGGGTGTTGCGATGAGGGTGGAGGGCACAGAACCTTGCCTTAGCACTCCCTAATAAAGCCTCTTGTGAAGAGAGCAGACCTCGCGCGCCGCACGACCGGCTC